>NC_061118.1:23027355-23334347 GCF_002878395.1 Capsicum annuum | reverse complement strand
GGTATTTATTAATTTCTATAGGCTATTTATTGGTAACATATGATATTTGACCCTTAGTCTAGGACCTTGGTTAGCTTATTTATGGGCTCATGACTAGTGTGAGAACCCTATAGTTGTTCTAAGTAGACATGAATGGTATGCTTCTCTATCCATAGGTGTGTGTTGACCTATATAATGCCTAGATAGAAGATGACCTTGGTGTTGGGTTGATTTAGGAAGGATTCACTTATAGACTTTTCCTATGGAATTAGAAAGGACTAGTAAGACCTTATGGTAGGGTATAGATGACATAGCCTAATTTTAGGTAGAAGCTAGACTTGTGTTAGTAAGCTTGGGATTTAGAAGTGGGACTTGAGCCACCTTAAGCTTGAACTAAGTAAATGCTTAGCGATCTAGAAATATGTTGAATATCGAAACTATATACATATAGAAGTTGTGATGGTTTCACTTGATTATTGGAATATCTTATGATCATGACTTGAATACCCTTATTAAGCCATTATTGTGCATGCTTGGTAAGTACTCATGCTCTTGTTGATGCTCATATTACGTGCGAAGCTTATTAGCAATGTAAAATGACAAGTGTTAGCCTACATCCTAACTCCTTTATATTTTGATCCTTTGTGTATGCTTATTATTTTGGCTATTCGTGTAGATGTATATTGTTGTATCCGAAGGAATATGTGATATTATGATGATGCTCAGTGAATCCTGAGGAATATACGATATTATGATGATGCCCAGTGAATCCAGATGAATATGGGATATTATGATGATGCCCGATGAATCCGAAGGAATATGTTGATATTTTGATGATGACTGGTGAATTCGGAGGAATATGAGATATTGTGATGACGCTCGGTGAATCCAGAGGAATATTTGATATTATGATGTTGCTTGGTGAATCCGGAGAAATATATTGATATTGTGATGATGCTCGATGAATCCGTAAGAGGTAAGCACTTTATGGGAAAATTTACTTATATGAATTGATATTTGTAAGGTTACGCTGTGTGGGGACAACCGCCTATGTTCTTGAGATATAAGGTCACTCTCGGTATATTACTATTCATTTCTTGTTCCAAATCACTATGTAAAAGGTATGACCCTTGTTGAAGCTAAATTAGCAACTAGAGGAAATTTATGCCTTATATTAAGTTTAGCCTTAGTGTTATGTGTAAACTTGCATAAAATCAATGGCTAACCTAATATATATTTTTAACTTTAATAACAGGTTATATTATCAAATGTTGCTTAGGAAGGTGGCTTATGTGATAACAAGTTACTTCTAAAATATGTGATAACTATTTGGAGGCTAGAAACCTAGTAAACTAGTTGGTAGACTTTACTTGATTAAAATATGGAAATTAGTCCTTAAGGTTATGATATGCTTTGTGATTATGGACCTAGTATTGCATGATGGTTAGCTAAATTATCTTCTAATATTTGAGGTTCAGATGGCTTGATAGATAACTTATATCATGAAGATTCTTGCTAAAGAATGGCCTTATGATAGTTGAATAAACTATAATATGGGTGACTTTTAGTTTTCCCCAATTTGATGTCTTTTAATGATAAGATTCATAATCTATTGATTCATGGAAGGATAAGGATAATTAGTACCAACTTCAAACGGTATTTATCAATGAATAATAAAATTAATGACTACATGCCTATGTTACGACAATGTTGCTTTCTTAATGTTAAACTATAGCATGTGTATATGGAAGTGAAATTAGATAATGAGCCATAGCGTGATTGAGCTACCCGCAATTTCAATCAATTGATGGAATGGTTTTGTTTTATTGTATAATTGGTTGTATTTTTTTTGTGTACTCTCCGGTGGTATGGGACACCGTGATGAGTTTGTGTTTGATATTCTTTTGTGTACTCTCCGGTGGTATGGGACGTAGTAATAAGTTCTTTATTGTGTTCTCTTTCGTGTACTTCCCGGCGGTGTGGGACGTTGTGTTAAGTTCTTGTATTTATTTTCTAAAGATGGTTGATGATGATTATGGTAAGTAGATGCTTCGCTATTATGCATATGGTTTTATGCTTTCGAAATGATACTTAGTTGTTATTGCTACTATGGAGTATACTAAGATAGTATGTCTCGTTATTGCTTTAGTAGAATAGATGTTACAGTAGTAACAAAGAAGATTCAGGTTTGATCCTACCCCCTTGACTTAAAGATTATTTTTTTACTTTATACCATCTTTACATTATATTTGAGATCAATCGAAAGATGATGCCTACTGAGTACCCGTGTTTGGGTACTCATACTACACTTCTGTACCTTTTTGGTACAGAACAGGTTCTAGTTGCCGCCGTTGAGCTAGTTCCTGCGAGTTGACTATTCGATGATAGGGTGAGCTCTTTGAGATAGAGTTTCCCTCTTCCCCTTATACCGTTATTTTTCCTTTGCTTTCGAGACAAATGTATGAGATTATTTAAGACATTTTAGATTCTGAGATTGAAAATTCCTCTGGTCAAGTTTAGAAGCTCTTATATTAATACTATTAGGTCGTGGGGTTTGTGTTTGAATATCAGTTTTCCTTAGTTATGATATGTTGTTGTTATATATTATTTTCAGATATAGGGTCCATGTTGGACGTTCTTACCAAGGTAATCCATTGCAATAGCTCCAGGTTACGGTATCGTCTTACCTATCGGTGGGATACTGTAGGTGCCATCCTGACTCCAAATGATGCAGTGACAAATAAAGGTGTAATAATAGTCCAATAGGTAGATAAACGAGCTACAACTGTACTAACACTCAATAATATCAGTACAAGAGATACTACAAATGAACCAAAAGTACTAAATAGTATAAGACAACTTGTCTCGAAAATGAAAGACTACACATAGATAAATATAAGAAAAAGGAAAACCCGACTCGAAGAGCTCACCCAATCTCCAAAATCAACCTTGCACTAGTGTCATATCTATAGTGGCAACTAGTACTCAGATTTGCACCAAAAGGTATAGAAGTATAGTATTAGTACCAAAACCATGGGTGCTTAGTAGGCATCATCGACCAACTAAGCTAAATATAAATAGAAAAATAATTATATATAAGATAAAGAAAACTAAGTCAAGCCAAAAAGGACAACCTGGAAATGAGCTCCAACACCACTGGCATAAATAAATAAATAAATAAATATGGAAAAAGAATTTAAAGACAACACAAGCTTAACGACTAATTTTCCCCTATAAGCCAATATGTGCGGTAAAGTAAATAACTCAATGTATAACCCTATTAGCCTGAAGGGAACAATCAAGAAAGGTAAATTACACAACCATAAATTACCAATAATCATCCCATAACAAAGAATCCATTTAAACCATATCATATCATAATTATCTGTCAAAATGCCAACTGTACCAAAACTCAAAAGTATCATCATGATTGTTGTGATTGCCGAACATGAATCGAAACTCATTTTATCACCATCGTCATCAAATGCTGAACTTGAATTGGACTCACAGTATCATGATCATGATCAATTAAAGGACTCAAATTGAAACTCATATATCATTAGACCATATCACTGGACTATCTAAATAAACCATAATCCTAAGCCATATCACTAAATTACCATAATTATCCACCGAAGCTTACTTAGAATTAGCACTAACTCTCAACTACTGAACTAGCATAATCAATAAGCATCTAATATCTTTAAAGTCCTAAAATAAGCATTATTAAAGGTATATCATGCAAAATTAAGTCTACAAAAGCTAACAAAAATCTTAGCCAAAGATATGCTGGAGGGGTCTACTTCTAATCCTTTAAAACTATTTACCCAAACTAGGATAAAGTATCTAAATTCATATCCAGATATTAAATAATCTCTACTAATCCCTAAGATAGCAATTCAACCTAAAACATGAGCAACTTAGTCAATTATGCCCATATTATTGGTGGAAAATAGCCTAAATAGTCCAACTAACCTAAAATATTTTAATTATACTTCCAATACCTAAATCCAACCGCATATCTAGCACAATACGATAAGCATACAATAAAATAACTTAATCTTTGAAAGGGTAAAGCTAGACTGCCTGGACACCAAAGAAAAGCCCAAAGAATCTACTGAGTCATTGATTCTTTTTAGAAAGCTTTCGCGAGGTATCATTTTATAAAAATCACATCCACTCATAAAAATAAGAGCAATGATACTTATACTGCATTATTTACGAAATCACACTTTCTAAACCAATACAATGTCCTCCAATCCTCAAGGAACATTTAACCCCAAGAATGGGTGAATTCGGAGCTCTAATGGTGCTACAATCAATACATCAAGCTTTTAGGGTAGGAAAAAATGAACGATTCTATCAAGAAATTAACTGAAGCTTACCATAAATTCTAAGAAGACACATAAAAATTAACTTTACCTAAGCTCTACAATCACCAACAATTGATTCTGTGAAATTTTCCCACTTTTTAGGGTTCAGAATTCCAGGGAATGGATGCAAAATTGAGAAAATTGGTCTATGTGGAGTATTTATACCCTATCTAGGCCCACAAGTGTTACTTAAGCGAACATCAGTCATTAAGTGACCAACTGCCGCTTAGGTGAAATTTGCAGTCTCAACATATGTTATGTAACAAACCATGATATTGCTTAAGAAGCACCCATTTACATGACACACACCTGCTTATGCGATACCAGTAGGCCAAGAGAGGTCGCTTAAAAGACTGGTTGGTCGCATAAGTAGTACATCAACACCATTTATGACTTCATATTCCTCCAAGTCTCCACCAACCTATCAGGATTCAGCAAGAATATGGAATACATAAATGAAATATGCTACCCGATCAAATTCGATGATCCATACTCAATTGTCTCTTCCAAATTTCAATCTGAGGTCGTTTGGACAAATGGTATGTCCCATAACCAGTTGCCTTTTTTCTTAACTTCCTAAAAATAGCCCAAAATAAATTTGGGAGCCTACATACCCGAACCAAGGGTTTATGTAGGCTAATATCAATGTTATAAAGTTTTTGGAATAATCAAAATTTACATACGAGGTCATTTGACTATTGTTATTGTGTGATATGTAATTTGAACCAACGAAGACTTCATAATAAAAAAATTTCTCTAAAAACCAAATAAACTACTTGGTAACTAATCTGTTAGTTCTAGAAAATCAAAAATTACTTGGTGCTATTATAGGAAAGCTCTAAATGACTAAAATGAGCAGGAATATAGAAAAATAACCTGAAGGGTCATTACACCAAACTAGCATAATCACTATGATTCTAACTTCCCCAGACCCCAAAATACATTTTAAAAGAAATAATCAAACTTATAAGTCTACAAGGAGATAATGATGGTCTTGTCCTAAGGTGGGTCGAAGCGCCCCACTTCTAATCCCCAAAAATCTATTATAAAGTAGATTATATCAAAACTATGCTATTGTATCTTATTCCATTATTAATATTAACCAAGCCATATTTAGTCCTAAAATAGAATTCTACTAAAAACATGAATAACTAAGTCAATTACGCCTAGATTATAGTTCCTTAATAGACTAAATAATCTCATTTATACTACATATCCCTTCAAGACCTAATTTACAATGCATATTGTTGTGTCATGGTTTCATGGCACTTCGGATGGTTAAAATCGGAAAAATATGCTAGTAGTTGGGTTTGTATTGGGAGATATGAAGTGTCTTTGTGTCTATTTTGTGGGAAACTAAATTTTTGGAGCAAAATAGAATAAAAGGAAGTGAAAGCTATAAAAAAGCTATAATGCAACCTATATAACGTGGGTTGCAACCTACATAGCACGGGTTGCACTTTTTAGGTGCAAGTAGAGTTCATAGGTCTCCGACTTTGAAAATTCAGAGGACTTGAAATATGATGTTTTTCATTTACAGTGATAAAGGGGCACTTACGACCCATATGTACCACTTACAGCACCGTATGTGCCAACATATGTTGTTGAGAATCAAAGTTCAGAGAAGTTAATCATGGAGTAGTTTAGACAACCAATGTGAGGTAAGTACCACTTACTCCTCGTAGGTAACAGTTCAAAAAGACTTACTGCAAATTGAAGTTTGCTATCACCTACGAGGGCTATATACAAGGTGTATGTGCCACTTACATCACATAAGTGACCCGACTTTGTTTTCCCTGTATGTTTTGTTTTAGATTTCTAGGGTTTTTTGTACTCTATAAATACTTATTTGATGTTTTTTAGTCAGTTTATACACTTATATTATTCATAAACAAATATTGATTTCAAGATTGACTTTTGATCTTAGAATTCTTATGTTCTTGTTTTTTGGTTGATCAATTGATTTGAGACTTTAAGTATAATTTTTCCACTGTTGTGAGAATACTTCTATTCTCTTTTTACTAAATTCTATGGCATTTGTTGCAACCATGGGCGGAAAACCCCATAGCTAGGGTCGTGAAAACCCTGGAAAAATAACAAAGTAGGGGAAGTGTGAGGTTATACTAGGTCATTTTTATGCTTGCATTACGATCTTTTGTGGTTTAATTATTTTCTTATTAGTGACCAACGCTGAGAACCAACCTGTACTCGAGATCGTCTTCACAAGAGAGATTGAGATTTGAAAAAAAAAGATTACAACAATGATTTGAGGCTATCAATATTTATCTAATAACTTGATACTCAAAAGTTGATAGTTAAACTGGGATAAAATACAAGAGTAAGTAAGGAATAACGGTGAGACTCACAAGGTGAAGGGTGAGATTTATCAAAGCACTCACAAGATTATAGGTAATACCTGGCTTGTCAGATTTTGCATGTAAGGCAATGAGATAGTTGGATAGGGCATGATAAACCTACAATGTTAGGAATCCAAGGTGAAAACAGTCATAGTGTTCATCTCAGATTGACTAAAACTGAAAACAATAAAGTCTAGTTACTGTTTACTATTTCTTATAAATTCCACCATTTACTTTTCTGTACTTTCAGCTACTTCAGCAAGTTCAAGAGATAGAATTGACCAATTTTCTATGGGATTCACCCCAACTTAGTTAGTTACTATAATTTGATAGCAACCACATTGTATCTTCTTGGAAGGTATAGTTTGGAGATATTAAATGGCGCCAATGTTGGGGAATACAGTTGTGGTTTTATTAATTGAAGTTGCTGAGGTTTTCAAGTTTTACTTTTCTATGAATCTCAAGGTATATGTCAGTATGCCCAGTATAAGGAGTCATTTTAGTACCATCATCCCATTTAATCTAGAGCAAAAAAAATCCTAAAATAGAATCGTAGTAAATCGGACCACAAATGTAAAGCTCGTTAGGAGGGGCTTCGAGATGATCAACAAAACTAGCCTCTCCCACCTCCACATGCTAGAGAGACAGCCATAAAAACTACTGCATGGTTATTAGCAAAAAAATGTAAACAGGGATAATAAGGCTGCCTAACATGTAGCTTAGGAGGCAAAGAGAGAGATACAAAAAGAAGCAGGAAGCTAATCGCCGAATAGAACTCAACAGAAGTAGAAGAGATAAAGCTCTATTACCCCTAATTTTTCAATATTTACTAGCATTAATAAATCTTGATGAAGGCATAGGGTATGTAGAGCCTATCATGATAGGAGCCATAATTCCTCCTGAGTTTCCCTGAGGGGTGAAGTTCGACATTACTCGTGCTATGATCCAGTTGCTGAATATAAAAAGGTGTGTTTACTGACCTACCAACTAATAAGGAAAATATGCACCTCATTAATTTTGTTAGAATTTTTGCTTAATATAATATACCTGGGGTGGATTAGTAACCGTTATGACTTAGGTTGTTCCCATTCTATCCAATTAGTGAAATGACATTATGGTTAGTGAAACGACCTTGTGGGTCCATTATTACTTGGAATGAGTTGCGGAAGAAGTTTTTAGACCATTTTTGTCTCTTGCTAGACCTCTACAATTGAAGGATGAGATCTATAACTGCAGGAAAATGCATTATGAATCAATTTATGAGGCATGGTTTCTAATTAGGAAAAATTTGATAATTATTCCTAATCATCGAATTTTAGGGAGAAATCTTTTGGAGATTTTCTATAGGTCCCTGAATACCAGTTCCAAAGCTATGGTGGATACTACTAAAAGAGTGTTCATGAACCTGAATTAAAAATATTAGATTGGATCTTCAGTACCAATCGAGGGTGGCATACTTGATAGACAGAGAGAGGTGACGACACTTAAGTCATTGACGCTTGAGAAAAAAATATAGTTGTACGTTTTTCAGTAGCTCAAGAGATTGCATAACTAAGACTAGAGATTGGGTTACTAATAAAGCAATTTGCAACTATAAATTCCGAGAAGGTGTATTTTGTATGTATACAAGGTAAAGTTTCTAGATCATATGAATCTAATATGGATGAAGATGCAAAGTACCTACATAAAGAGTTAGTGGGTTTTCAAGCTAATGGCCAATAGTTTGCTCAACACAATTTGAAACCGAGGCAAGAGAATAAAGGTCAAAACTACTATATGTATAAATATAGGGATTAAAACAACAAGACATAGTGACTGGAGGCATAAGGATAATTATAAAGAGAAAAGTAGTGCATATATTCCTTAGGGGAGCCATGACACTGTGTCAAGGATGGAGGTGTTGATCACTAAACTGTTTAAGGGTTCATAAAGTCAGGAAAGTTGCCTTAAACATATTAAGGCAGATCTTTCAGGTCTGACCCAAAAGGTGAAATCGCATGCTACTGTGATCACACAACTTGAGCAAAAATTTGCTCAGATGTCAGGAACTTTCAATAATCATTAATTGGGCACTCTTCCAAGTAATACTATGTAGAATCTAAAGAGTGACAATCACTGTTTGGGTATCACCACTCAGAGTGGTAAGGCCACAAATAATCCTCCCATGTCTGCTGTTGATGAAGATAGAAATGATGTGGTTTATGTAGATGAGGCAGCTAAAGAAGAATCTAAAAAGTTCGTAACCAGTAGAAATTCATCACAAAAATTGACGAGTGTTGATAAAAGTTTTGAGAAGGATAAATGAAAGGGGAAGGTAGTTGATACTGTGTTGAAGACTATTCCACGACCGCCCCTTCCTTTTCCTAAGATATTGAATAATAAAGAAGAGAAGGAATGTATCAGAAGTTCTTATCGATGTTCAAGGAACTGTCTGATAATATTCCTTTTGTAGAAGCATTGGAGTAGATATCTGTCTATGCTAAGTTCATGAAGGATTTGGTTAGTAGAAAGCAGATGGTGAGTTTTGAGCCTACTGATAATATGCATCTTTGTAGTGCCATAGATTTCTGATCATTGGTTGAGAAGAAGGAGTACCCTAGAGCATTTACTATTCCATGAACCATTAGGTCCTTCAACTTCTCTAGATCTTTATGTGATTTGGGAGATAGTATCAGACTGATGCTACTAGTAGTGTACAAGCATTTGGGGCTGGGGGCACTAAAACCTATATCCATTAGATTATAATGGATTACTAGACTATGAAGAAATTGGTTGATGCTTCATCTTTCAAATAAATTTTGTGATGCTTAACTGTGACGTGGACTTCAACGTATGTATTATCTTTGGAAGCCCTTTTCTAGCTAGGGGACGAGCCTTGGCTGAAATGCAGATGGGGCAGATGAAGTTCAAAGTCAATGATGCAAGTTACTTTAATTGTATGTCAATATATATGAAAAGCGAAGGATATAAGACTGGTGTCCATTATTAATACTATTGATGATGATATAGGGACTATGCCTATTGATGGGAGAGACTTGGAGTTGATACGGTAGCAGCAATTATCATAAACTTCAACAGCAATGTCATTGCTGAGTATGATGAGATGGTGAGTGCATTGAAACGACCCAAACTTAGGCCTTGTCGTACTGGGCATCCCAAGTCCAACCAGGATCGAGGACCACCCCTATTACTTTATCTAACCTAATCGCCAAATTCATACCCTGAGTCAAATGAATTACGAGCATATAACAAGATGGCATATTTGTACTATTCCAGATGCTGGGATAAGCCCATAACTATAACAAACCCAAGCCATTCCAACCATATAATACCTAACCAATAACCGATACCAAAATAAAAATAATAACCAATTACGAGTCCATAACGTAAAAGGGCAGAATAATCATAAATACAGTCCAATGATATCATCCATAATACCAATACCAATACTAATGTTGACATCAATACCAACACTGCCCATTCCAACCAATAGTAGTTCCACAAAGTCTCTAATCGAAAGTAAAAGAATAATTAGGACATGCCCCCAACCATAGAAAAACCAATGTATATGAAATAACCAAAGTATGTAAGAACATCCATGAAATGAAATAAAGCCTTCCGGAATATGGAAGCTTACCACTTCAATCCAATAGCTGATCCCGAGTTTGAACACTAAGAAGGAGGTATAAAATAACCAATTCTTGCATCAAATAGGGATATAACTGCCCAAAGAAAGGTTAGCGTGTGAACGCTAGCAAGTACTCAGGATAAGGATAAAATAATTCCAACATTTAGAACCAAGTAAACCAACCATATACATCCACAATAACAAAACTAGGAAAGGGAACCATGTTTAGCATGCCTTTTAAAGCATTAACCTAGGTATTTGTAGCTTAACCGTCCTAATACCACCCACAGGGTATATGGGTCTAGTGAAACCCTTTGAATAGGCCACAATATGTGTATCCGCATGAAATGGAGATACCATAGGACTAAGGAATTCCCAAGTACCCTTTGCTTTCCATGATACATATGAATAAGTGCACATAGGAGATTCTCATGTACTCCGTATGTATTATATATGGTCTCCATGACCAATCCCCATACCATCAAACATGAGTTTATAGTGTCCATCCTTTGGACTCACACCTTCACGATTAGCTATAACACCCTGCCATTATTGCCCAATTAAAACTATTGCCACACAACCAAACCACCATTTAATTAATTATTAACCAAGTCTATGTACAGTGGTATTATCATACTGACTATAGCTTTAAAGCAATGTCCTTAGACAACCTTTTATAGAAGAAGGGATTCTCATGTATCCATATATTATATTATTTAGTTGACTTGGGGGAATCCCATGTTCCCCACAAATAACCATTATTATGTTTTCCTTGAAGATTTCCTTGTACCCCATAGGGCTTTCAATTACACAAACCATAACCACCAAGACCTTACTATTTAACCATTCCAAACCATTTATACTATTTAGGGTTCCATTACCAAGTTATAACATTTAATAGTTTTAATGAAAGTCCAACAATTTAACCAAAAACATTCTCATATGCATTTTATCAAACATGTTGGGGGCATAGTATTTCCAACGCCAAAACCAGGTTCAAATTAACCATTCCTATGCAACCAAATGTTCAAACCACTATAATAATATGTAAATGATAAGTAAAAGACATGGGAAAACCATAACCTACCATTTTAACCAGAACCCCCAACATATAATTGAAAACCTAAAACCATAAAACATTCATTCCATGAAAACAATTCATAAAACATGCCTTTAGTTGGAACGAACAATGGAGGAGGAGTAACATGCCTTAGATTATGAAGATAAAAGAGAGAAATCACCTTTGTAAGTGACAAGTTGATTCTATTGATAAAATCTTAGCCTTCCTTAACCCAAGTTCTTTAGAGAGAATTTGAGAGTTTTTAAGTGAGTTTTGAGTGATTGCAATTTGGTTAAATGATGCCCCAATAAAGATATAAGTACCATATAAGTGGTACTTACCACTCGTACCCTAGGCCTTACCTTGGACACTAATACTGTCAAATATATGATCATCTAAATCGAATCGTACATAACCATAAAACTAGTACCATGAAGACATACCCTAGGCAGAATATAATCACCAAAACTAAACTTAGGGAAACATATGATTGACACCCTACCATTCATACCATTGCATATGACTAGTGTGTTCCAATCGTACCCTGGACAAAAACCAACTAACCCACGCTGGTCACCATATAACAAAACCCAACCTAGCCAGACCTAATCATATGATAAGTAAGCCAACTCCTATGTTGTCTAGAAGCCAAAAAATAGAGTAATTTTCTAAGGGTTAAAACTCAGGTTGTGTCAGTCTCCCCCACTAGGATCATTTGTCCCCGAATGACGGCCAAGGTAGTACATGGACGAATTACACACCAACATAACCATTCCAACATTTAATTATGTTAGAAAATAAAGATGTATGGAAATCAACCTTCCTTTAACTAATCTAGAAAATAATGATGTGATCAAGAACACATACCTTCCAAACGAATATCCGAAATAGAAAAAAAATGCAGATACTTTAACTTTATATCCTCTTCTGATTCCCAAGTAGCTTTTTCAAACTTGTGGTTTGTCTATATAACCTTAACCAAAGCTACATCAATGGTGTGTGACCAACAAACATGTCGATCCATGATCTCAATCGGGATCTCTTCATAAGATAAGGAATTCGAGTTACCCAATCCGTCCAAAGGAACAACTGATAAAGCATCACCTACACACTTTGTCAACATAGAGAAATTATATACTGGATGAATGAAGCTCAAACTAGAAGACAAATCCGATTCATACGCCACATTACCAACCCTTCTTAAAACCACATAAGGACCAATATTCTGGGGACTAAGCTTCTCCTTTTCCCTAAACTGTATTACTCCTTTCATAGGAGACACCTTTAGGAACACCCTATCCCTAACCTCAAACTCAAAATCCCTATGATTTACATATGCATAGGAACTTTTGTGACTTTTGAAAGCCTTAAGCCTATCCTAAATCACCCTTACCTTATCCAAACACTGATAACCAAATTTAGGACAAACAGATATGCCTCACAAAGATTGAACCACCCAATAGGAGTTCCACACCTCATACCATACCATTTCTCAAAAGGACCATCCTAATTCTTGAATGATAGCTATTGTTCTAACCAAACTGTACAAGAGGCTGATACTCAACAAAATTACCACCATAATCAATCACACAAGCATGAAGTATATCTTCCAACATCTGAATAGTCCTTTTTGCTTAATCATCTTTGTATAGGTGAAAAGCAGTACTCAGACTAACCTTAGTACCCAACCCTTTCTGAAACGACAACCAATAGTGAGATGAAAACTTGATACCACAATAAGAGATAATTGAAATAGGTACCCCATGCTTCTTTACAATCTCAAGAAGATACAGCCTCGCATAATCCTCAGCTAAAAAATTAGTCCTTACTAGCAAGAAGTGAGCTAACTTTGTCATCCTATCTAGGATGGCCCAAATAGAATCAAATTTGTTCCAAGAGCGAGAAAGACCGATAACGAAATCCATATTGATGACCTCCCACTTCTATTCCAGCAATTAAATTTCATGATACAAACTACCAGGGCTTATGTGCTCAACTTTTACTTGTTAGCACACCAAACATTTGGGCACAAAATTAAACACATCGTTCTTCATAGCATTCCACCAATACATCTCCTTAAGATCATAATATATTTTCATCAAATCGGGAAGAACAACACAACGCGATTCATGCGCCTCAAAAAACACCCTTTATTATTAACCATCGATGCTAGGAATGCAAAACCTTGTACTATCACCATTGATCTTAAATACACTACCTTTGGATCACCTACACGACTCTTATTTTAATCAAGACAAGATCTAACATTTGCTTCACGTTGATCTCTATACTATGAGATGGCCAAACCATTTTCTCTGCCAACACATCACAATTTTTAAAGTCCAAAAGGCAAACTCCAAGATTAAACGATGAATATCCTTCACCAACTCCTGCATTTCCTTATCCACATGAGCGAAATTCCCCATGGACAACCTGCTAAGAGAATCAACAAAAACATTAGCCTTACCTGGATGGCAGCGAAGACTCATGTCATAGTCTTTGAGAAGCTCAAGCCATCTTCTCTACCAAAGGTTAAGCTCTTTCTAAGTGAACACATATTGTAGGCTCTTATGATTAGAAATAATGTCCATGTGTACTCCATATAAATAGTGCTGCAAAATTTTCAATGCAAACAACAAGACAAAAGATCCAAATCATGAGTATGATAGTTCCTCTCAAGAATCTTTAATAGCCTAGAAGCATAGGCTATCACCTTACCATGCTGCATCAGAGCGCAACCAAGTCCAACCCAAGATGCATCACAATAAACCATAAGCCCCTCATTGCCCTTAGGCAAAGTAAAAATTAGAGCCAACATCATCTTATC
Organism: Capsicum annuum; assembly: GCF_002878395.1. Taxonomy (NCBI): domain Eukaryota; kingdom Viridiplantae; phylum Streptophyta; class Magnoliopsida; order Solanales; family Solanaceae; genus Capsicum; species Capsicum annuum. Next base: position 23,320,123 of record NC_061118.1, on the reverse strand, counting down.
TTTCAGCTACTTAAAAATACCCTCACAAGCATCTGACCAAGAGAACATTAGCTTCATCTGCATCAACTTAATCAATAGGGCACCTATCATCGAAAAACATTCTTCCAACCTCCTATAGTACCTTGCTTAAACAATAAACCATAGAATATCAGTTGGAGACTTGGCTCTAGGGAACTCCTAATCACCACAACCTTTTGTGGATCCACCATGATCCTTTCACTGGAAATAATATGACCCAGAAAAGTGACAATGTTCAACCAGAACCCACATTTATATAATTTTGCATACAACTGCTACTCTTTACGAGTCTACAACACAACATGTAGCTTATTAGATTAATCCACCTCACTCATAGAATAGACTAGAATGACATCAATAAACACAATGACAAGAATATCTAGAAATTGATGAAAGACTTTATTCTTCAAATCCATAAATTCTACAAGCGCACTGATAAAAAAAAATAACATAACCAAGAACTCATAGTTCCCATACCAAGTATGAAAAGCAATCTTAGGGATATCCACTTCCTAAATCATAAGTTGAAGATACCCAGACAGAAGATCTATCTTACAAAAGAATTTGGCACCCTGCAACTGATCAAACAAGTCATCTATCGTTGGAAAAGGATAGTTTTTCTTAACCTTCACCTTCTTCAACCGTTGATAGTTAATACACATCCGAAGTAAGCCATTCTTTTTACGCATGAGTAAAATAGATGCATCTCATGAGACATACTAGGACGGATGAAACCCTTATCCAAAAGATCTTGAAGTTGCTTTGTTAGTTCCTTTAACTCATCCTAAGACATCCTATATGGAGGAATAGATATTGTATGAGTCTCCAAAACCAAATAAATCCCAACTTCAATCTCCCTATCCGAAGGAAAACCTGGAAGACTATCTAGAAAAACCTCAGGAAAATTATTTACCATAAAAACCAAATGGAAAGAAGGACATTCTGAGTTAGAGTCTTTAACCTAGGCAAAATAAAAGAGACAACATTTATAGATTAACCTTCGAGCTCTAAGATATGATATAAACCTCCCCTTAGGAGCTAGGGAACCACCCTCCCATTAAATAATTGGTTCACCAGGGAACATAAAGACAACCTTATGGGTCCGACAATCTAAGGATGCATAGCACAAGTGTAACCAATCAATCCCCAGAATGACATCAAAATCTGCCATATCTAATTTGGAAAAATCCACCAAAGTCTCTTTACTACCAACAGATTCTAGACACCCCCTATAGACTTTTTTAGAAGCCACAAAGTCAGCTATCGGCGTAGAAATAGGAAAAAGATCACATAAGAGAGAGTAGACCCCAAATCAAGTAAACAATACACTTCATGAGACAGTAGTAACATACCAGTCACGATATGAGGTAATCCCTCAAAGTCCTATCAGGTAGTGAGTACATATAAATAAATCCAACCTATGTCGGTGCCAGAAGAAAAAATAGACGTAGAAAAGATACTCTTTGGTTTAGAAGCAGATGAAGAGGCAATTGAAACCTTATTCACCCCCGAAGCAATCTCACCAACCGAATAATTTCTTAGAATATGGACTGGCTAACCATATTTGAAGGACCTGTCCCTCCCATCATCATAATAACCCAAATGTAACCAACCAAAGAACCTATAAGGAGGACATGATGAGGCCGACTAAGCCCCACTAGCCTAAGATTAGGCTACGTGTGCCTTGAAGTTATTGCCACCCTGTTGACGCCTATTACCCGACTACATTGGGTAGGAATCACTAACTATGTAGAAAGAACCAGGACTCCCCCACTTTTTATTTGGCCAATTACCACCATCTAGACCACGTTGTTGTTTTCCACTCTGCTCAAAGAACGTAAAATTTTTACCTTACCTTTCACCTATCTCAGCGTGCTTTCTCTTTTTCTTCTCCACCTATTGCATATGAACAACTAGCCCAGAAATATCCTTGTCCTTGATAAGCAAGACAATCTTTCTTTCAAGGATCAACTCGCGAGACAGTCTTGAAGCTAACTTTCTCATCTAAATCTTTATATCAGACATCATTTTGGGAGCATACCTAGACAAATGTTGAAATTTCAAGGCCTACTCCTTGACTGAAATCATCCCTGTTTCAAATTAAAGAAAATTCCTCCGTCTTTGCTTACCTTAACTCTTGAGGAAAGAAACGATGCAGAAAAGCATTCAGTAAAATCTCCAATAGATCTGAACCCTCAACATCACTCTTTACTTGATCCCATTCTTCATACCATTGGTATGCGATATCATTTAGCTGATAGATAGAAAAATTCACCCTTTCAACAATCATGGCCTTTATGAAAATAAAGATTTGTTCTATCTCATCCAAAAAGCCCTAAGGATCCTCCTCCATGTTAACACTAGTAAAAGTTGGAGAATTAAACCTCATGAATTGGCCAACCCTTGTGGCATTAAAAGATGCAATACCAGATAAACCACGCTCAGCCTGAAAAGCTACTAACTGAGAAATCACATGAATCAATTGATGAAACTCTACATTTATCATGTCTGCTTGAGAAGGACTAGAAGGAATAAGTGGAACTCCAAAAATATCAGGGACTGGACCCTTAGACCAATATGGATCTCCTGAGTAGAGCGTGTCCCATAAGCATTATGCCCAATTGGGACAAAGGAGTTTTCGCGCATATCAGATCATCGAGGCATGATCTGAAAGACAAGAAAATGAATATCAGAAGAATCCCAGACTTGGATACAAAGATTAAAATTAGAACACAAAGAAGAGAAACATTTCCTTAACACCTTGTAGCCTCTTTCTTATGATTGTGGCATGTTACACATTCTTAAACTAGACTCTACTCGACATAGATTTGTGGACTCCTAACTAACCATGAACCTAAAGCTCTGATACTAACATGACATGACTCAAATTAGGGCCTTATCATACTATTCATCCCAAGTCCAACTAGGACCGAGGACCACCCCCATTACCTTACCCAACTAATTGCCAAATGCATACTCTAAGTCGGATGAATTTCGAAACATATAACAAGATAGCCTATTGGTACGAATCTAGACTCTAGGATAGGCCCATGACTATGACAAACCCAAGTGAGTCCAACCATCCAATATGCAACCAATAATAATACAAAAACTAAAATAATAACTAAGTTTGAGTCTATAACATAAAAGAATGGAACAATTATAAATACAGTCCAATGGTATCCTACCAATACCAATGCCAATACTAAGTTTAACACTAATACTGACACCACCCATTCCAACCCATAGTATTTCCACAAAGCCTATAATAAAAAGTAAAACAATATCTTTTTAGGACATGCCCCTAACCATAGCTAAAACAAATGTCTATGAAATAACCAAAGTATGTAAAAACATCTATGACTTGAAATGGAACTTTTGAATATGAAAGCTCACCACTATAATTCAATAGCTGATCCCGTGTTTGAACACTAAGCAAAAGAAGTAGAAAGGCCAGTTTTTGCATCGCTTGGGGATACAACTATCCGAAGATAGGTTAGCGAGTGACCTCTATCAAGTACTCGAGATAAGGATAAAATAATATAACCTTTAAAACCAAGTAAACAAACCATATACATCCATAACCATACATACATATATATAAAACTACACTGGGAATAGGAATCGATCCTTTAAAATGATTAAACTGGGTATATGTAGCTTAACCATCCTAATACTACCCATAGGCTATATGGGTCCAGAGTAACCCCCTAAATAGGCCAAGATGTGTGTATTTGCACGAATAAGAGATACCATAGGAGCAGGGGATTCCTGAGTAGCCTTTGCTCTCCATGATATATATGTACATGTGTACTTAAGGGATTCCTGTGTACCCCGTGACTAATCTTCATGTCGAAAAACATAAGTTTCTAGTGTCCATCTATTGGACTCATACCTTCTCGGTTAGATATCACACCAACCATTATTGTCTAATTAAAACCATTACCACACAACCAAACCGCTAATTTATTTATTATTAAGCAAGGCTATGAGTAGTGGTATTGTCATACCTACAATAATATGTAAGCAATCTCCTTAGCCAACCTTTTATAGAAGAAGGGGTTCCCATGTACCTATAGATTACATTATTTAGTTTACTTGAGTGAATTCCATATATCCCACAGGTGACCATTATTATGTTTGCTTGGGGCATTCCCTTGTACACTACAAGGATTTCAATTAGACCAACCATAACCACTAAGACTTTACCATTAAACCATCCGAAACCATTTAAACTATTTATACCATTTAGGGTTCCATTACCATGTTATACCATGCAATAGTTTCAATAAAAGTCTAAGAATTTAACCAAAAAACATTCTCATAAGAATTTTATCAAATGTGATGAGGGCATAGTATTTCAAAAGCCAAAACCAAGTACCAATTAACAATTCCCATGCAACCAAATTTTCAAAGAAACATAATAATATAAAAACCATAAGTAAAACACATAGGAAAACCATAACCAACCTTTTTAACCAAAAACATCAACAAATAATTGTAAACCAAAAACCATAAAACATTCATGCCATGAAAATAATTCATGAAACATGCCTTTAGTTTGGACTAACAATGAAGTTGGAGTAACATACCTTAGATTATGGAGATGACTGAGAAAAATCACCCTTGTAAGTCCCAGATTAGTCCTATTGATAAAACTTTTTCCTTCCTTAACCTAAGAGCTTTAGAGAGAATTTAAGAGTATTTTTTAACAGAATTTGAGTGATTGCAAACATGTTAATTTGATGTCCCAATAGTGATATAAGTTATGGACTAAGAGGTGAAGAGAGGAAATGTCCAGATTAAACCTAATTTAAACTACCTAAAATCCCTACAGGATGGTACAACCACTCTATACTAGTCACACCCTACCATGGAACTCCACACTGTCCAACATATGACCATCCAAGCAAAACCATACCCAACCATACGACTAGTACCATGATATCGTACCCTAGGTAGAATAGAACTACCTAGACTAAAGTTAGGGCAATATATGATTGGAACCTACCATTTGTACCATAACATACAAAAATTATGTTCTAAATATACCTTGTATAGAAACCAACCGACCCATAATTTTCACCATACGACTAAATCCAACCTATATACACCCTATCATATGAGAAGTACCCCAACTCGTATGACGTCCAATAGCAAAAAATCTAAGAAAGTTTTTAAGGGTCAAAACCCAAGGTATTTTATGCATTGTATGGTAGACATTTTTAGAATTATTCTTCAAAAAAGATAAATCTTTATCAAAATAATAGAACCACTTCATCGGCTCGACTATCTATTTAGGAGCCACTAATCTTAGAATAAAAGGCCCTCCTATCTCACTTGTGTTATGCATTTTTAGAGGCCAACAATATCTTGCTAGTTATTACTATTGCTGATTTATTGGAGACACAATTTAAAGCATTGATCTCGATGTTGTAGAGGTTTAAGACGAATATAGGATAGACTGTTAAAAACATTATAGGTATTCCACCAGGTATTTTCACTCATAAGATACCGCTTAAACCGAATTATATAACCAATATTGTGCACTAGTGTCGGTTTAATACTCCTATGCAGGATGTGGTAAAGAAAGAGATCAACAAGTGGTTATGTACTAGAGTGGTTTACCCCTTTGTAGAAAATAAGTGGGTTAACCCAGTTCAATACATACCTAATAAAGGTGGGATCACTATAGTCCCAAATGAGAAAAGTGAATTGGTGCCCATCAGATCAGTTACTAGTTGAAGAGTATACGTTGATTACAAGAAGTTGAATAATTAGACCCAAAAGGACCATTTTCCTAAGTTGTTCATGGATATGGGACCTTTGCGTTCAAGTGAATGTTATTCGAACTATGCAATGCTCTTACCACCTTTCAACAGTGTATGATGTTGATATTTTCTTACATATTGAAGGACACTATATAGGTTTTCATTAATGACTTTTTAGTTGTTGGGGACTCCTTTGATGATTGTTTGGCCTATTTAAACAACGCACACCAAATATGTGAGGAGTTTAATCTAGTGCTAAATTCGGAGAAGTGTAATTTTATGGTGAAAGAAAGGTATTATTATTGATCACAAAATCTCAAAGAGGTGTAAGGAGGTGAATAGAGATAAGATTGAGGTGATTGGAAAATTACCTCATCTGGCATTAGCTAAAGGTATCCAAATATTTTTGGGTCATGTTGGTTTTTATAAGAGATTTATCAAGGACTTCCCTAAATTTTCTAATACCTTATAAAATATTTAGAGAAGAGGTAATTTGTGTTTGCTGATGCATGTCTTAAGGCCTTTGAGTTCCTTAAAAAGAGGTTGATCACAACTTCCATTATTGCGTCCCTTGGTTAGTATCTACCATTTTAGGTTATGTGTTAAGCTAGCAGATTGGCCTTGCATTCTATCCTTGGAAAAATATGTGATAAAATCCTTCACCCGATCTATTATTCGAGCAAAGCATTATCCCTACATAGAAGAACTATACAACCACTGACAAACGTTACTTGTGGTGGATTTTGCCACTGAGAAATTACTATCCTATTTTATAGTGACCAAAGTTATAGTTTATAAAGATCTTGAAGATTTAAGGTATTTAAAGTGATAGAAAGATGAAAAATTAAGGTTGATACATTGGGTCCTCTTATTGTAAGAATATGAATTTAAGTTGAAAGAGCGCTGAGAACCAGATATCAAATCATTTATCTCGCCTTGAGGAGGAGGGAATCCAAAAGTTAGGGTATGATCTTGATATAGATGATAGTTTTTATAGATGAGTGGGTCTTGGCAGCATCTCATGACTTAATCCCCTGGTTTGCTGATTTTTTCAGCTTTTTGGCAGGCGATCTTATTCCAAAAGATTTGTCATTCCAACAGCGAAAATGGTACATACATGAGGTGTAAGAATTTTTTTGGGATAAGTCTTATCTATTTTGGGTTTTATGCAGATGGTGTTATTTGTATATGTATTCTTGAGATAGATATGTTGAGCATCCTTAGGGCCTGTTATTCATCGCTAGTTGTGGGTCATCATTCTGGTACTAACACAACCTACAAAATTCTATAGTGTTGGTATTATTGCCCAACTATCTATAAGGATGCTCATAACTTTTCTCAAGCTTGTTACCAATGTCAGCGACTTTAAATTAGATTTGTTTAATGTATGTAGAATTAATTTCATGGGTCTATTTGTGAGCTCCTAAAGGATGAAGTATAGTTTAGTCGACGTCGACTATGTTTTGAAGTGTGTGAAGGCGATTTCGCTTCCTAATAATGATGGTCAAAGTGTCATTGTGTTTTTGAAAAAGAATATTTTTTATAGGCCTGGCACTCCACGTGTGATTATTAGTGATGGTGGGTATCACTTCTGTAATCAACTTTCCAAGGACCTGCTTAAAAAATATAGTGTAAAGCATAAGGTGATGATACCTTACGATTTGCAAATGAGTGGGTAGTTTGAAGTCTCCAACAGAGGGATCAAGTCCATATTGGCAAAGACTGTGAAAGCCAACAAGACTGACTTGTCAAGAAATTTAGATGATGCCTTGTGGGCCTATCAAATAGATTTTAAAACCCATATATGTTCCCCTCTATATCAGCTTTTGTATGGCAAGGCGTGTTTCTTGCCAGTTGAAATTGAGCACAAGGTACTATGGGTGTTGAAAAGGCTCAATTTGGAGTGGCATAATGCATCTAAGTTGAGAATGAGCAAGGTGAACGAATTAGATATATTCCGGCTTAATGCTTGTGAGAGTTGTACTCTGTACAAAGAAAATATGAAGTTGTATCATGACAAAAAGATCGAGAAGAGAGTTTTTGAGCCCGGTGATATGGTCTTAATATTTAATTCAAGACTTCACTTGTTTCCTAGCAAGTTGAACTCTAAGTGGTATAGACCACTTACCGTGCTTAGGGGCTTTCCACATGGTTTTACTAAAACAAAATGACAAGGAGAAACCCCATTAAAGGTGAATGGGCAGAGTATCAAGCACTATTTGGGTAATGCTGATGAGGTGAAAGATGTTGTTGATATAAGCCTTGGCGAAGTCTGAGTGGCGAAGGAAACAGAGTCAAGCCGCAACTTTAAATCAGGTGCTTCATGTTTGAGTAAGAAAAATAGGGTGAAACATGGCAGATAATTTGACTTATTGGGGAATTCAATGTCACCCACATATCGCTTAAGCAGATACTAGGCTGCTTAAGCGATCATTGCTTTCCTGGCCATGTGCCTCTTTCCCGCCATCTGTCGCCTGCACCACTATCTCTTTAGCAAACCCTATACCACTTAAGCAAATTTTACTTAAGTGATGAAGGCCTTGCTTAAGCGGACCTTAGCTAGGAAAGCCTGGTCACTTAAGCAGTATTTGCTTCAGTGACCCAAGGGGTACTTAAGCGAATTGACTAGCTAAGTGCACTAGTTGAAGACTTGAAATTTTTCTTATTATCCATCAACCCCTCAGTACTCATTTAGAATCCCCTAAATATATACAGACTATGATACCATATCAAATTTGACATTTTGGACTCAATAGCGCAGTTGAAATTTCCATCAGAGATCGTTCCAATGAAAAGTGGGTCCCACACCCATGCACCATTTTTCTTAATTTTCAGCCAATACCTCAAAATGATTCTGAAAGCATTAGGACCCAAACGAAAGGTCAACCAAGCCTTACATTGACATTCCAAAGCTGATGGGAATGATAGACATGGCATAAGAGGTCATTTGATAGAAGTTTTCACCCAGTAGCCAATTCTTACTATTAAGACTTCAAATTAGGGAATTGGCTCTATAAACTAAACGAACTGTTGTTTGATAGAAGTTTTCACCCAGTAGCCAATGCTTACTAGTAAGACTTCAAATTAGGGAATTGGCTCTATAAACCAAACGAATTGCCCGATAAACACATTGTCAGCTCCAGCATGTCATAAATGACTTGTGGTTTCTACATGAAATCTCTAAATGGTGAAAATATGTGGAAATGCAGAAAATGACCTAGAGGTTCATTATAATATCCACTACTAAAATAACATTCATCCATAAAAGTAAAGGGTTAGGATGCACCTAAAGTCTCAAACAGGTGAGAATACTAGGCCCACATCTTTCTGTCGATCTTCCTAGTAGCATCCTCTACTAGGCGGTGCCTCTAGTGAACCTTAACTATTGGAATGTCTTTAGTGTGCAACCACCTAACTTCCCTGACTAATATGAACATTGTCTCCACCATACATATCAATCTCTCATCCTACTGAACTGAATCCCACCGAAGCACATGAGGCTAATTGGGAATGTGTCGCCGCAACATAGAAACATAGAAAATTGAATCAGCAGTAGAAAAATATTAGGTATAGGATAACTCATATGCCACCTCTACAATTATGTGAACAATTTCAAATGGTCCAGTATATGTGGGGATGAGCTTTCCTTCACTCCTGAACCTCATCACACCTTGGGAGATACAAAGAATACCCAGTCACCAACTCTAAATCTCAAGGGACATAGTCTATGATCTGCATAAGCTTTCTACCTACTCTACTCTATCGTTTAACCAATTCCTAATTACCTTGACTCTATCAAAAGAATCCTGAAGCAAGTTAGTACCACAAGGTCTAATCTCATAGGTCTCAAACTATCCAATTGGAGAATGGAAATTCCTACCATATAATTCCTCAAATGTGCCATCTCATTGCTTAAGTTGTAGCTATTATTATATGAAAGATTTGCTAAGGATAAGTGCTGCTCCCACTGACCTCCAAAATACATATCACAAGCTTAGCGCAAATCCTTGAAAGCATTAATAGTTTACTTCAACTGTACGTTGGTATGAGGGTGGAAGGCTATGCTAAGATACACTTGAGTACCTAACTCTACTTGAAAGTCCCTCTAAAAGCTAGAAATTAACAATGAGCTATGATATGAAATGATATATATGGGAACACCATGCAAACAGATTATCTCGTGAACATAGATACGAGCTAACCTCTCAGCAGCGAAGGACATCTGAATAGGAATAAAATATGACAACTTGGTCAACCGATCCACAATGACCAAAATACCATTTGAACCACGGCAAGTAAGAGTGAAACCACTAACAAAATCCATGGTAATCTGCACCCATTTGTATTAGGAATGGGTAATACATGAATCAAGCTACCACATCTCTGATGTTCGGCCTTCACCATTTGACAATCTAGGCAACGAGCTTTAAAGTCTTCCATATCTCTATTATTGACACTTCACTAATAATGTTGTCTAAAATATCAATACATCTTTGTTGTATTAAGGTGAATAGAGTATTTCGAGTTATGAGACATACAATATGAACTAAATCAAGTCACTAACTATCAAAATAGAAATGCGGCCATCAAGTCTCAAAATATCCTCAGAGTCTATGGTAACCCTCCTAGACTCACCACCTAACACCTGATCACGAATGATACAAAGTCTCATATCCTAGAACTGATGACTCTAAAGCTTCTCAAATAAGGTGGACTTTGTTTCAACACTAGCAAGAATCCTCCTGGCACAAAAATATCAAGTCGCACTATCAAGTTTAATAAATACTAGATGTCACCTGCCAATGTCTTCTAAGAAACTATGATAGAAGTCAAGCTATGCATACTGACCGCCTTCTGGCTCAAGGCATATGCTAACATATTTGCCTTGGCCGGGTGGTATAAGATAGAGATATCATAATCCTTAAGAAACTCCATCTATCTGCACTTCCTTGAATTAAGCTCCCTCTAGGTCATAACTTTCTAAAAACTATGGTTATCTGTGTAGATCTCATAATAAATGTTGTATGGATAATGCCTCAAAATCTTAAGAATAAAAACTATCGCTGCTAATTCCAGATCATGATTTTTTTAGTTTTGCTAGTGTACCTTCAATTTTCTTGATTCATAAGCAATTTGTAGACTCGACTGCATCAATACATAACCCACACCAATAACAAAAGCATCATAATATATGATGAATCTCTCACCATTAACAGAAAGATCCAATATAGGAGTTGAAGTGAGAAATTCCTTGAGCTTCCAAATTCTCAACTTACATTCCTCGAACAATTGGAAAGACCTTCCTAGTAATTTTAGTCATTGTCACTGCAATTGTAGAAAAACCCATAATGAACTGCCTATAGTAACTAACCAAACTACTGAAGCTAGGAACCTCAGACAGAGACATAGGCCTGGCCAAATCACAAATTACCTAAATCTTTATTGGATCCACCATAATCCCATCCTTAGACACCACATGTCATAGTAATGTAACAGACTCAAGCCAGAATACACACTTAGAGAACTTGGAAAAATCCTATGATCTCTCAAAGTCTTAAACAAAATCCTCAAATGTTGCATATGCTCCACTCTACTTTTTGAATACATAAGGATATCATCAATGAACACAATCATGAATGAATCAAAATAAGGCCTGCACATATAGTTCATCAAATACATAAGTGCTATTGAGGCATTGGACAACCGCATAGACATCACTAGGAACTTATAATGACCATAGTGAGTCCTAAAGGCTTTCTTTAGGATGTCCTCAGTCCAAATACTCAGATGATACTAACTGAACCTTAGGTCAATCTTAGAGAACACCACCGCTCCCTAAAGTTAGTAAAATAAATAATCAATGTATGGCATAGGATACTGGTTCTTGGCCGTTACCTTATTAATCTACCTGTAGTCAATACATATACGTGAGGAACCATACTTCTTCTTCAAAGAACAAGATAAGAGCACCCTAATGAGATGACTCATTCTAATGAAACCCTTTCCTAAAAGATCTTGAAGCTGAGAATTTAGCTCCTTAAACTCTACAAGATCCATATGATAAGGTGCAATAGAAATAGGTAGGGTGCCTGCCTCAAGATCAAATAAAGTCAAAATCATGCTCGGAAAAAAGTCCAAATAAATTGGTAGGAAAAATATCAAGAAACTCACAAACAATAGAAACAGAGTCATGCGACAGACTCTCCATGGTAACGCAAATAATATAAGTGAGATAAGACTGCAACCTCTAAAAATAAGTCTCCTAGACCAAACATAAGAAATAATACCCATTGGATCATGACTAATAGATCCCTACCTCACAACTAAGGTTATGTTGGACATGACTAAGTTAACGATCTAGGCAATATCATCAAAGACTACATGTTAGGGATATAACTAGTCCATGCATAGAATCACATCAAAATCCACCATATCTAATAATATAAGATCAACCTGAGTGTTAAACTCTCATATAGTCACAACACATGTTAAATAAACTCAGTGCACTACTAAAGAATCACCCACGGGAGTAGATACACATAATGCTATAGATAAAGAATCCTAAGATAACTCTAGAAACCCAGCACAAGAGATAGTAACACATGTGCTATCGAGATCCTTTTCTTCTAATGGGACAAAGTCCTATTTTCTTCTTTTTCTAGAATAAATATACAAGGAAAGAGCATAAGAGACACAATCTATGCATGGTGGAATGCTAATGTCAAACAAAGAGAGAAAGCCTACTTCAAAGCAATACCAATAATCATTATGTGGGAATTATAGAGGAGGAGGAATACCATGAAGTATGAGGGTTAGGAGATTAGCATGCATAGATTAATATTCAATGTCACAGGACAGTTGAGGATTCTAGTGAAGGTGAGGAAACCAGCTGTGGAATTTGCTATGGATTAGCAAAATATATTACATCAGCTAAGTCAGCTAAACCCTATAGTAATAGCTACGGTAGTGTTATGGGAACTACCAGAACAAGGCTGGAGTAAGTATAACACAGATGGTGCATCAAGAGGAAATCCAAGAAGTAGCTCATGGGCCTTTAGCTTAAGGAACGTAAAAGGGGATTTGATTCGTGCTGAAGGAGAAACAATGGAATAGACAAATAGCATTGTATCAGAAACTGAAGCCATAATGCAAGCAACATCTCATTGCAGTCGATCAAGACAAGAAAAGATTATTATTTAGATAGATTAACTAGCAAGGCAGAAATTCTTAAATAAAGAATGGGAAATACCATGGAGAATTGTAGATATAGTAAATAGGATTAAGAAGTTCTTGCAACATAAATAAGTAAAGATAGTACACATATTCAATGAAGGCAAAAAACTTGCGAATCACTTAGCTAAATTATTATTTCAACTGGAACAGTTCATATTTACAACATTCAACCAGCTACCAAGTAAAGGTAGAAAGATAATACATAGTGACAAGCAGCTATGTCCCTATTTGAGACTAAGCTTCACAAAATGATAAGAGGACTGGAAAGGCTACAACAGTTTCTTTAACCATATCTACAAGCAGATAAGATGAACAAAAAAGTGAAAATATCTTTGAGCCTATTTAAACCAGCCAACAAAAAGGTATTTTTAGAATATTGGGTGCCACCAAGTTAAATTAAATTCAACTGTCTGAGCTCCTTGTTCTTCTTCAATTGTCAACGGGTTTGAGTATCCCGTTATCTCTATCCCAGCTATATATGGAGAAGAACAAGAGGATCAGGAAAAACATACATGGCAAAGAGCATAATTATTAAGGCAAAATACTTACAAGAAGAAGCAATCAAGGGTTAGAATGATAAGACCCAGCGTGTTAGCACCAAAAGACCATGGGAACATACTGGAGATTCCACCTAGAATAGAAGAAAAGAAGAAAGTAAGTTTAAGATTAGTTAGATAGAGAACATCACGCTAAAAGAAATGATGTCAGTCATACAAGCTGGAATTGTCAACTTCAAGTAACAGTGGTATGGTATTTATCACTTATAGATACAAAAGCATAAATTAAAGATTGGTGAAAAGGAATATGTTAAAGGAGGCATAGGGAAGGAAAGAGAAGCTAAACTGATAGATTTGGAAACCCTACTCCATTTTAAGGATGTAGGACCGAATTTGGGGTGGGTCATTGTTTTTAGTTGGATCTTTTTTTATTTGGGCCATTTTATGTATGGCCTTGTAATGTTTTAGCTCTACATGTACTAAATTGATTTTCATTAATAAAAACAAAAATTAAATTAAAAAAAAAAAAAGATAACTCTAACAATATGGTATAATCAGCAGATACATAAGAATACATCGATTCTAGATCAAATAAAGATAAATCCAACTAAACACTGAATTCATACCTTTCATATCTATATTCAAGCACTCTTTCTTGGTTCTTGAAGGTATGACATAAAACTGACAACACCAACCACCTTACTGGTATCCTAACTGATCTCCTATCCTACCTGCCAAAGAAACTTCATGACCACTCTAGGGACTACTTTGAAGACCACACATAACACTACTAGCTGGGGAAGGTACTTCTAAAATTGATGAAACACTCTCAGTTTTAGGAACCATCACTTCATAACTTAGTCGCTCTTTTAAGATATGGCCAAAGTCCCCACAACTATAATATGTTGTTGGTGCTGCACTGAAACTTAAAGATTCGGCTAACCTAGAATAACTACCATAATTAGAACACCCTCATGATGAACCTCTCGGAGTCTGACCATTTCTCAGGATAAGATGGTTACTATAACTAGACATGCCTCTATTGGTGATATGAAGTTCTACATGAACGATCCTTCTAGGCTGACGTTAATACTGATAAGACTGATTTCAAGGGTACCTATCCTTAGAACCACTACCTCACAATTGTGAGCAACTATGTCTCCCAATGAAACTGCACTAATATTGTTGGCTCTTATCACTGCCCCTTGGGCCATGCAATGTATCTTCTCAATAACCTATGCATGATGAAAAACCTCAGAAAAAAGTCAACCCATAGAAACTAAACTCTTTGTTGCCATGCATTAAGGAAGTCTCGATCCCTATATATAACCAAACTTGCTCATACTTGGTCGGAAAGTTAGATGTATCATGCCTAGCATACTTATAAAACTGAGACTCATACTCTATAACAGTCATGGAGCACTACTCCAACCTTATGAACTGATCTCTTAGACAATCTCTAAGACTGTGAGGTCAATACTTCTCTAAGAAAACCTTAGAGAACCAAGTCTATGTCAATAGACGTGATCCAACTATCCTGGATTCAAGATAACTAGTCCACCAGTGATGAGCAACCAAATCAACCTTAAAAGTAATTTTGTCCATACCATAAGTCTTAAATAAGCCCAAATTATGGAGTCTGTCTTCATAACCAACCAAGATCTCATAAGCATCGTTGCTCGGTGCACCAAAAAAACTAGGGGTGTCAATTTAAAAAATCTACCAATATCTTTTGCTCCACGATAGACATAGCAAGCTCAGCAAATACTGGTTGATGAACTATAGGCTAAGCAACAACTGGTGCAGGAGGAACCTCAATTATCATGGTCCAAAAAACAAGGATCATATTGGCATTTATTGCGACAAGCCTTGACAAGTAAGCGTATCACCCAAACTGATATAAAATAAAAAACAATACAAAAACCTAAGGCAAAACTCTTAGAAAAGAGTCAAACCACACATATATAGCAAAAACAAGAGATGCTCAGGCAAAGATACCATAGAATATCCAAAAACCTGGTTTTATAGGGTAAGAACAAAATAATATAAATCTAAGTCAAAATATACATTGGATATCAAAAAAAGGAACAAAATCTGTCTCTGAATATAATAAGACATAGTCTAGATAAGAAAAGGTAGCGGTCAAATCCATAGTCATAGATCAACCACTACATTGAATCACTATCTACTGCCTGAATCAATTACCGTGGGATACACTCGTACCTGGATCTGCACCAAAAGTGTGCTGTAGTGATGTATACAGTCCATTTATATTCAATAAGTATCATAGGCCACTAAGCAAAGTATAAAATAAAGCACACAAAATATACACTATGGGCACGCCACCTATGATAAAAAATATCCCAAAATAGTAGCCTACACTGTCTGCACTAACAGTTATATCCATATAAACTACATGGAAATATGACAAAGAAGTGCAAGCATACAGATATCACACATAATGTATAGAAGGATGTATACTTAGATAGATATCACATCAATAAAATAATACAACGTAGAATAAGCAACATATATGCATATGAAAAGCAATGAATATTGTCATGATGATGATATATATGATGCATGAGGTCATCGCACAACCTTCGTACGGACCTACCTAGATATGCTCCTAGATAGAACTGATGAGGGGTTTGTCAACCCGTATACAATCCAAATCTAATACAAATATGCATAACTCCTACTCGGCACATCCATTGGTAGTGAGTTTTTAATGTTGTCATATTTTTTTGTCAAAAAAAAATGTTTCCCATATTTCTAGGTGGTACCAATGTTTCATAAATGTATGTGATGTGAGGTTGTACTTCTCACAACTAACTAGAATAAGAATTTACAAATCCAACCAATATACTAACTAAGTGAGCCAAAATCCACTCAATATTCCAATCATCCATGAATCCAATGTAATCCGTATGCCAATTAAGTAAAAATGCACATTAAAATATCATAGATAGAACATAGACTCCAATTTAGGCTTTTTCATCCAAAAAGATACAACCAAACACATATACATAAGGCTAATGACATCAAATAAGTCCCAACACAGTAATATATAGAAAATAATGTCTCAAATTCCACTAAATAACAAAACTATAGTCCCACACACGGGCACAAAACAATATTATAGCTATTTCCATGATTAATTCCCACACCCATAACATGATTTTATACAAATAGTATTACCCATCCTAGTCTGATGAAAGTTAATCCATAACCTACCTTAAATGATAAAAACCTAAACAAAAAGCATTCAACCGTAAGCTTTTCTCTCATGAACGGACTCGGAATCAACAACAAAATACAAATACAGAATCTACGCATCATAAAAAATCCAATGATACCCATATTGCCTATTTTTAAGCCGGGGTCAAAACAGACCCCAAAATAGGTTTTCAAACGTGAAAGGTAACATTGTAATTTTATTTTGCAAACATTCTTCCATACTCATTTGAATCTATAACTGAAAACCATGCCAAAATAAGTTAAAATAAGTTTCAAATCAAAGAAAAATCATTTTCAAGCTTTACCGTCAAAACCCCTCAAAACCATTTTGAAAATCAAGAATTTGAAGTTGTTTTAATAAAAATAAAGAGAAAAATTACAATTATAATACTAGAAACTTACCCATAGAATAAATATCAACACCTCCTTTGGAATCGTCCAAATCCAACCTCCCAAGTCAAAAAAGGTGATAATGGTGTTTTGATTCTCAACTTGGGTGGAAATCACAAAAAATAAATTAATAGTTCTTGGGAAATGGGAAAATAGTGTTCTAAATTGATAGACAATGATTCTATGAGAATTATTCATCAAAAATTATTGTAATCGAAGATTCTTAGCTCCCAAAATGTTAAATGTATGAATTTGGGTCTTATACTCAACGATGGTCGCTTAAGACACACTTTGATTGCTTAAGCGGCCTTATCTAAAGTTCAAAATGTCGCTTAAGCGGCCAAATTTATGCTTAAGCAACCTAGTCAAATGTCCGAAGGTTCGGTTTCAAAAACACACTAGCACTAGCAATGCCAAAAACTTGTTTTTGGCCACTGAAACTCATTCAAAACCCTATAAGCATGATCCAATAGTAAAACTTTATTGTGAAACACGTTTCGGATCCAATGTAGTTATCAAATTTACAAAAAAGTTCATTATCACAAAATTAATCCTAGAATCCTATTTACATTATTTTACAACCAAAGCTTGAAATGGGATCTAAAGGCCACGAAACAAAACCAATCCTGGTACTAACCCAAATTCAATATTCCAAACTCAATGCCTATATCAGATTTTTGATAAAAATATCATTTTCATAAAATTAACTCTTGAGACCCAATTTTGCAACTTTTTAAACCAAGGGTTGAAATAATATTTAAAATTCATAAAACCAAAGCAACCATGTTACCCACCTAAAATAGACGTTTTGATTCTGCTAGTGTAGTTCGTATTGCCATCTAATGCATAGATTAAGAAATGTTAAACAAAGTTAACTATAATGCTTCTAAATCACCAAGAACCACAAATTTACATAACTCACATCAAAATTCATTGAGAACTATGCCAATCATCCACAAATCCTAGAAATACCATAAAGTAACCACGGAGATGGGTAAAATGGTCAAATCGCACATAATTGAATATTTTACAAAAATCACCAAAAATCAAATCATTGCATCATCCACCACTAAAAATCTAGTTCGACATCTAACTAAAGGAAAGGGAAATACCTAAATCGGTAAAAAGGTAGGGATACCTACTAGGAATATTAGACTTGACCTCTAAAGTAACCTCATCTATAGGTCGATGGATTAACTAGACCTTAACCAACAAAATATTTCTAAAATGCAAGCATTTAACATTATTGGCTAAAATAGAGACGAGATCCTCAGCAAAAAACAACCTCTTATCTAACTGGATTAAATACCAGCAAATGGCATGAGACTCATTAGGAATGTAACGCCGAAGCATAAAAAAATAAAAAACTGGATAAACAACTGATAAATCTGGGGGTACTGCAAACTCATAAGCCACATCTTTAATAGTATTAAGAATCTCAATAGCTCCAATATAAAGAAATAATGCATACCATATAAAGCCTTGAAAGGATACATCTAGCTATTAGAATGGAAGCTATTTTTATATGCAAACTTCGCCAAAGATAGATGTTTCTCCCATTGACTACCAAAGTTCATCACAATAGAGAGGAGAATATCCTCCAAAACTCGAATAGTTCACTCTAACTGACTATTTTATTGAGGTGAAAAGTTTTACTAAGATCAACCTAAGCTCCAAAACCCTCCTAGAAAGTCTTACAAAAGTAAGAGGTAAGCATAGAACCTCGATACTAGATGATAGATATTGGCATAGCATAAAGATGCACTATCTCAAAAATATATATACGGGCCAACCTCTTGACACTGAAAGAAACTTGAATAGGAATAAAATAAGAAGATTAAGGTAATTGATCCACAATGACCCAAACACTATCCAATCCACCAGAAGTATGAGGAAAACCAATAACAATGTACACAGTGATTTATTCCCATTTCCACTCGAGAATAGGTTACCTCTGGAGCAATCTATTAGTTCTCAAATGCTCAACCTTCACCTACTAGATAGCTTAGGAAATGAGCTACAAAATCTTCTACATCCATTCTCATACTACTGCACCAGTAATGTTTCTTCAAGTAATGGTACAACTTAGTCATCCCCAGATAGATTGAATACTTACAATAATAGGGCTCCTCTAAAATTAATCAAATCCAATCACCTACACCCACACTTAGCACACAAACTCGACCTCCAATCCTCAAACCACCATCATAATTAAGTAAGGCTTCCTTAGCCTCACAACTTAACACCTCATCCCAAATCATTCTCAGCCAAGCAACATCAAACTAATGAGCAAATATTTGCTCCATCAAAGAAAACCTAGCCTTTACAAATGCTAAAACACACTTAGGTGACAAAATATCAAGCCTAACCATATAGTTATCCAAAGAATGAACCTCTATGGCAAAACATCTCTCCTAGGTCAAAAGATGCATGAAGCTACCCAAGCTAGTCCACTTTCGACTCAAGGCATCTGTAACCATATTAGCCTTACCCAAATGATAGTGAATAGTTAGGTCATAATCCTTACGCAACTCAAGACAACGTTGACTTATATTAAGATTTTACTGGGTGAAGAAATACTAAAGGGTACAATGAACCAAGAAAATCTCTCAACAAAACCCATACAAATAGTGCCTTCACAACTTTAAAGCTTATACAATCGTGCATAACTTCAAATCATAGGTAGGGTAATTTTGCTCATACGGCATCAACTAACGAGAATCATACATAACCACCATATCTTTTTGCATCAATACAATACCTAAACCAACACCTAAAGCATAACAAAAGATGATAAAATCCATTCTATTCCTGTGGAAAGTCAAGAAAAGAGCTAAAGTTTATAATTTCTTGAGCTTTTGAAAGATTGCCTCACAAGTATTGGACCTTATTCTTCTGAGTCCGCTTAGTCAATGGTGTTGCAATAGATGAAAAACCCTTAGTAAAATGCTGATAATAACTAGCTAAACCAGAAAAACTCTAAATATTGATAGGATAAGTGGGCCTAGCCCAACCACAAACCACTACAATCTTGGTTAGATCAACAATAATACCTTCATTGGTCACCACATCACCCAAGGAAGAAATAGACTCAAACTAAAACTCACACTTTTAGAGCTTTGGATACAACTTATCATCCCTCAATCTCTAAAGCAAAATCCGCAAATTCTCCTCATAATCTATCACACTCTTGGAATAAACCAAGATATTATCTAAAAATACAATAACAAAGAAGTTGAGATATGACAAAAATACTTGATTCATCGTCTCAATGAATGTGTTGGGAAAATTGGTCAATCTAAAGAATATAACCAAGAACTCATAATGATCGTACCGAGTTCAAAAAGCTATCTTCAAAATGTCCAAAGCCCTAATCCTAAATTTGTGATACCCAAATCTCAAATCAATTTTTAGAAACACTGAATCACTCTAAAAAGATCAAAAAAATCATCAATACGAGAAAGAGTATATGTATTCTTAATCATTACCTTGTTCAACTATAGATAATCATACACATATGCATAGGCCTATATTTTTTCTTCACAAACAAGATAGCTGCTCCCTAAGGTGATATACTAGGTCAGATAAATCCCTTATCCCATAACTCCTACAACTGATCTTTCAATTCCTTCAACTCGATTGGGGCCATCAAATAAGAAGGAATAGGAATGGGATTGGTTCCCAACTAAACATTAATGGAAAATTCAATATTATGATTTGAAGGCATACTTAGAAAATCAACAAAAAAAACATCGATGAACGCATATACAATACGAATATAATAAAAAAAAAAGGTAAAGCAATAATAGTATCATGAATATGACCCTAATAAGACAACCACCCAATCTCAATAAAGAGATAAGCCTAAAGAAAAAATATAACTCTCTTGGGATCCAAATAAAGCACATACTTCCATGCAATCCTTGTCACACAAATAAAGCTAAAGTCATGGTTTTAACATAAGAATCTGTGAAAACATGCTAAGGATCCAACCAATTCAAACCTAAGATATTTTTAGAATCTACCATATCTAAAACAAGCATATCTACCCAAGTCTCATGACCTGTGAAAGTCATAATGCCAGATCGATACAACTAATACTTAACTAAAGTGTCACCTATAAGGATAGATTCACATATAGGCATAGGAGTAAGTTGATCACTAATTAAATAATATAGTTGTAAATCTAATATAAATAGGGATGATACCTATTATAATAGCATCAAAAGCCTTTACCTCTTGCTATATCTTTTTTTTAATGATGATCCATTGAGAACAAAGGACTAGTTCCCTGGGTCTTTATGGAAATATATAGTTGTCATATGGCCTGCACAGTTTTATCATCTAGTGTAATAAACTACGTAGGTGAGATGTGTACCAGTCAGAACAATTGTCCTAATAAGATTTCTACTCTAATAATTATTCCATGATAAAAGGAAGAGAATGGTTTTAAATTGAGAAGTTTTTACATTCTTGCTTATTCAAATAGTGAAAGATGCAAAAACTAATTTTTGTAATAGTTCCCAAGTTCTATTTTTTGTATGTTGAGAGTGTGTGTGTGTTCTTGAGTTGAGTCTTAGTTTGTAATTGAATTACTTAAGTTATAAGAGTAACATTTTATTTGATATCTTGATAGTGCTTAGGTATATTTACCTGATTTCAATATTGTTTAGAGTTAATATAATGCCCTGAGAGCACACCCTAGGCATCATACGATGCTTACAGTCCCGCGGACCACAAGCTAACCTATGAGCTAGTACCTGATATGAGACTTGATAACATAATCATAAATATGGAAGAATACTGACATGCCATAAGGTTTTAGTAACTGAATTCAAAACTAAAATATGAGTCTATAGAAATAACTGATTAAATCTGATTAAAAAAATATTGATAAACTGGATAACTAACTAAAATGTTTGAATACAGAATAACTGACTCTAACGTCTGATAAACCTCTAAAGCTGAATAATTATGAGTTGATGAAACAGGACCCAACTAACTCTAATTAACTACTAAACTGAAACATGAAATAAAGTGAACCTGTCCTCAAAGTATGAGGACTCACCACTACTATAGCTGAGGATCTGATAAGTCTAATCGCATGACTAGAATTGAGCATCAGAACCTTTGATATAATGAATCATAGTGTAAAAAAAATGAATTTGATCAGTACTTTAAATGAATTGGTACGCTAAATGAGGTAGGCTGATATGCATAGTGTCATGAGCGTAAATAATAATTATCTAAATATACAAGTAAAACATAAAGTAGTGAATAGGATGTATGAAATCTATAGGTATTGGGAATATGTAGAAATTTGTAAATTCTGAGTGTGCATGAAAATCCATTAATACCGAAGATACGTGAAAATCTATAGATACTATGGATGCATGACCTAGCATAAAACATAAGCTGACTAAAATTTGTAAACTAAAATACTGAAATAATTCAAATCAGTATGCTTTGGTCGAACAACACTAAGACTTAATAACTAAACTACGACTGTAACTGAGACTATACCTGAGACTGTGGGAGGTATCATCTAATCTACATTCCCCAATTTACGCTAATTGGGGTCCAACCTGTAACCTAGTTAGAAAGGTGTTAATATCATTCCACGAGTACTAACACTAGCTATGTGGATCCTCTAAACTGATATAATATCCAAAGGACTAAGGGCGTCAAGCCTGATTTGATGGGTGACCCTTGCATGATAGTCAAGCCTAATCTAACGGGTGACTTCTAATATCCTACGTTGCCTATATAGTTCTGGAGTAAAGGGATTGCTACTAATGACTCTGCCTATCTAATGGGGAAGCTGCCATCCCTACACTCGCTCGGTCCTAAATCCTACTCCTAACTAAATAAAACTAAAATACTAGATTGTTCTTAGTTTAACTGACTGATATTTGACTATTTTGATATTGCTCATTATATGTTCTAAGGACTATTTTTTAATGTACTGAGATTAACTAAGTAAAAAATTATGGATTCCGAGTATTCAATACCCCCAGGACTCAAAAACATCAATGGTAAAATGACACTAAAGCTTGGGGGACCGCATTAAGGCTTTTATTAAATCACTCTTGTAGGAATTTTATCAAACACTTCTACTTCATAGTTTATTCAATTCATGGGAATAGTATAAAACTTGAAACAATAGCACGACTTCAATATTTATAACACTAAATCATTATCTAATTCGAAGAATGACATTAATAAATCTTGGGGGATTTGATAACAATGATAATTTCATTAAAGTATGGTATAAAATCAATATTCATGGAAGTTCATGGAGATTCATAGTTTAAAATTGCAATTTAATATCATAAATATTTAAATGATGATAGATTTGTAATTCAAATAGATACTTAGACTCCATGGATGAAAGAATCCATGGATTATCATCTAACATACCTGGGATAGTGAATTTAAGAGGATTGATGTAGTGTTCAAGAGATTGACCTTGATTCTTGAGAGCTAGGGTTTGTATTTTAGAAAGAAAGCTCTTAAATTTAGGGGAAAATTGAGTAACTAATGAAGTAATAGGTTAATTGGAGAGGGATATTTTGTGTTAAAGGTTGAATGGGGTAAGGGGAAAAAGACTTTAATGCCCTCAGATTTAGAACTCAAAATTACTAAAAAATTCCTGATTTTGTAGGTTGGAGCTATGCGGTACTATCATGCCGTGTCACTGGAATCGAACAATTGGGAAAATGCACAGTGCCGTGATGCGGTGCAATCATGTTGCCACCTTGTTTGCGACCTGGAATCTCACCGCGATGCTGTGGTATCACATGGGATCACTAGAAATTGACAATTCTAAATTGAGCCTATGGTGCGATGCACCAACATCGTAGAGGCCCACTACTTTTTGAGTATTGTCATTAGACTGTCTTCGTGATGCACTAAGGATCAAAATGATGCTGCTTAATGCCTGAAACTTAAAATGTCCATAACTTCTTATCCAGTTATCATAGTTGGCTTAATTTTATTTGTTTGAAAGCTAATTCAATTTCCTATGCAATAGCAGGCTTTAAACTGACAAATAATGGGTGTTTTAAAAATTTTATGTATGAATACTAATGTATTGGGACTTAGATTTATCTAAAGAAATATGGGGTATTACATTATCTCCCCCTTGGGATCATTCATCCTCGAATGACACTAGATAAGCTGAGGTAAAACTGATGTACTGAGCTTACACACTGAACATGCATATCTAATCCAAAGAATGTATGACTGAACTGACTCATGAATGCACGACCGACATGAACATGATGAGCAACTAAAATTGAGCATGATAGAGAGAAATCTTAAGAATATTAGTACCTTATACTAAATCTGTATTCGCAGAGAAAAGATGATGGTACTTGGTCTGCATATCTACATCTGCTTCTCAAGTGGCTCCCTCAACGTACTGATTTTGCCAAAGAAGTTTGACCAATGGAACTTTATTGTTCCTTTGTCTATGAACTTGATGATCAAGAATTTTAACTGGAACTTCCTCAAAGGAAAGACTGTTCTAAATATCTATATTTTCTAAGGGAACAACTACAGCTGGATTACTAATACACGTTTTCAACAATGAGACATGGAACACTGGGTGTACTAAGGCTAAATCTAAAGGCAACTCAAGCTCGTAAGCTACCTTTTTGAAACAACTGAGAATTCTGTAGCAACCGATATATCGGGGACTAATTTTTCCTTTCTTGCCAAATATCTTCACTCCCTTCATAGGAGAGATTTTTAAGTACACAAAATCACCGACCTAAAACTAGAGATCCTTTCTCATCACAATGGCATATGATTATTGTTGGCTCTGGGCGGCCCTAAGCCTTTCTTTGATCAATTGAAACTTTTCTAATATGTCAAACACCAAGTTAGGCCCTGCTACTACGGCCTCACCTACTTCAAACCAACCAATTGGAGATCTACATCTCCCACCATAGAGAGCCTCAAATGGAGCCATACAAATGCTAGAATGATAGATGTTATTATATGTGAATTTAATCAAAGGCAAGTGGTTATCCCAACTATCTTTACAATTAACTACGTATGCTCTCAGCATATCTTCAAGTGTTTGAATGGTCCTTTCAGCTTGACCATTTGTCTGAGGGATGAAAGATGTACTGAGATGGACTTGTGCACCAAGAACCTTTTGGGATGCTTTCCAGAAATGAGATGTAAACTGGGTACCTCTATCTGAGATGATAGATAAGGGAACATCGTGCAACCTGACCAACTCTCTGAGATAGAGTTTGGCATAGTCCTCAACTGAATAAGAGGTATGGGCTGGCAAGAAAAGTACTGATTTAGTCATCCGAGTTATGATAACCCAAATAGAATCATGTTGATGATGTGTATGAGGCAAACCCATAAAAAATTGCATGTTCACTTCTTCCCATTTCCACATAGGAATGCCGAACTTCGACATAGACCCATTAGGCTTCTGGTGCTCAATCTTAACCTACTGGCGCATAGAGCACTTAGCTATAAAATTTGAAATATCCCTCTTTATCCCTCACCACCAATAGATCTACGAAAAGTCACCATACATCTTAGTGGCCCTTGGATAAATATTATAGCATGCACCATGCACTTCTGCAAGAATTCGTTGCCTTAAGTCATCTACACCTGGCACACATAGCCAACCTTGACAATGCAGTACACCATCTCCCATTTTAGAGAAAACCTCCACCTTCTGAGCTCTTACTAATTCTTTCAACTTAACTAGACTAGGATCTCTATCCTTCTTTTCCTTTATCTTAAAAACTAGAGATAATTCTGAGCTACTCTGCACCTATAAACTACCTTTTGCTTTATCGAGTAAGCAAACACCTAGTCTATCAAGTTGATGAACTTCATAATCTAACTTCTTCTAACCATCCTGATCATGAGAAACACTGCCCATAGAAAACCTACTGAGAGCATCAGCCACTACATTGGCCTTTCTCGGATGATACAAAACACTTATGTCATAAATTTTTAACAACTCTAACCTCCTTCTTTGACATAGATTAATTCAAGAGTAGTGGTGGAGATGATGGCAAGTGGCCACAAAAAAATTGAGGGAGTTTGGGTTTGTTCTCCTCGGCTAGTATTCTCTCTCCTTACCCAAAGTCATCGAGTGATCATTGGTCTCAGTTTAGTGGTATGTTTCGAGCGTTGGGTACCTAATTCCAGACTAGCGGTGCTCAGTCGGCTCCACCCCGCCCTCTTTATAGATTTTATGGTCAGAGACATCATGGTCAGTGTGAGAAAAGGAGAATTGGTGTTTTCATTATGGTTAGGATTGGCACATGTAGCATGAGTACCCCTCTCTAGCAGCATCTTGGGCCAAAGTGCCCCTATTGCTAATCTACCTCCTCCCGCACAAAAGGGTGTTATGTGTACCTCTACTTCTGTTTTTAGCACCAGCATTTGCCAAAATAGCTTGTATGCACTTGCTACTCGCAAGGACTTTGAGGCATCCCCCAATATTGTTATGGGTATATTGAGACTTTTCTCCCATAATGTGTATTGTTTGCTTGATCCAGGGTCTACTCTTTTCTATGTGACCCTGTATGTGGCTGTGAATCTTGATTGTGGTCCCAAGAGTCTGTTGGTTCTTTTTTCTATTTCTACCCTGGTAGGAGACTCAGTTGTTGTTCACTAGGTCTATAGGGGGTGTGGTATCTGTCGGTGGTAAGTACACTCTTGTTGACTTGATAAAGTTAGACATAGTTGATTTTGATGTCATTTTGGGGATGGATTAGTTGCACTCTTGCTATGCTACCTTAGATTGTTGGTCTTGTAGTGTCATGTTCAAATTCCCTAATGAGCCGGTCATTGTATGGGAAAGTGGGTTCTCTAGTTACCATAGGAAGATTCATTTCTTATCTTAAAGCTCGAAAGTTGATTGCAAAGGGGTGTTTGTATCATTTAGTCTGAGTTAAAGATTCTAACTCAAAAGAGATTTCCCTAGAATTCATCCCAATGACTAATGAGTTTCCTGAGATATTTCCCGATGATCTTCCCGGTGTTCCTCCCGATAGGGAAATTAATTTTGCCATTGATCTTGTTTCGGACACTCATCCGATCCATCCCTCCTTATAGAATGGCTTTGGTGGAGCTAAAAGAGCTTAAGAAGCAATTGAAAGACCTCTTAGATAAAGGTTTTATCTGTCCTAGTGTGTCTCCATGGGTTGCTCCCGTGTTGTTCATGCACAAAAAGGATAGTTCCCTTCGTATTTGCATTAATTATCATCAGTTTAACAAAGTAATCGTAAAGAATAACTATCCTCTTCCTAGGATCAATGATTTCTTTGATCAACTTCAGGGTGTGAAGTGTTTCTCTAAGATTGATCTTAGATAAATGGCAATTCCTTTGAAGTCAAACTTGTCAAGTATGTTGAAATGGATACAAATTTCTTAACAAACCTACAGTAATAACTAGCAAGACCAATATATCTCCTTACCTCAATCACCGAAGTAGGACGAATCTAATTCTTAATTGTCTCAATCTTCTGGGGATTCGCCATCACCCTTGTTCTGAAACCATGTGCCCAAGAAGACAACTGAAGACAACCTGAATTTGTACTTTGAAAATTTAGCAAGTAATTATTTTTCCCTTAGAATCTCTAAGACTATGCGAAGATATTCTGCATGCTCTTCTTTACTCTTGTAGTAGACAAGAATATCATCAATAAACACAATAAAAAAAATCCAAGAACAGCTTAAAAATCTTATTCATCAAACTCATAAAGGTTACAAGTGCCTTAGTCAACCCCAAGGACTTCACCAAAAATTCATAATGATCGTACCGAGTTCTAGAAGTTGTCTTTGGCACATCCTTTGATCTAACTTTAAACTGATGATAATCTAACTGGTCAAACAAATTATCTAAATGAGCCAAAGGGTATTTATTTATTATAGTAACCTTATTCAGTTGTCCATAATCTACCATCCTTTTTAACAAACAGGATCTAAGTACCCCATAGTTAAGCACTTGGATAAACAAAATCCACGTAAAGTAGTTCATGCAATTGAGCCTTGAGCTCTATCAACTCTGTGTGAGCCATTCTATAGGGTGAAATAGATATAGGGTGAGTGTGCAGCTCTAAATAAATATAGAAATTGATATTTATATTTGGACACATACTCGGTAGGTATGAAGGAAACATATCTTGGAATTCAAAAATTATCAAAACTGGCATTATAGAAAAGGACCCCGCAATCACATCCTTGACTTGAGCTAAAAATGATAAACTCTTATTCCCCATTAACTTTTGGCCTGGATAAATAATATAATTTTATAACATGCCAATAATTTGACCCTTGCAAAATTTTCTTGGTTTTGGACTTACTGGACTTGGTACAACTCAAGGGTACCAATTTTACCCTTGAATATGAGTTAAGGGTTGTCTTAAGTGTTCACTAGCACCCTAGGCAGTATGGTTGGCTTGGCTACTGCCCAAGATATGACTCACTAGGGTACAAATTATATAGGAGCATACGGGTGGTACAAAGCAAGTCGTATGGTGCATGATTGTCTTGGTCTTGTGGAATCTGCCCAAGGTACATTTGGTAGGTACGATTGAGTGTACCACTCTTACCCTTAGGTACGAGTTAGAGAGGTATGAGTAGTATAGAAACCAGTAGATAGGGTCTTGGCATGGTCTTGGGTACGAGTTGGGGTACCACTCGTACCCTAGGATAGGGATGGCTAGGGTGAGTCATACCCTAGAGCATGGCTTGTCTTTAGTTTTAAGTAAGGGTAGTCCAGATATTTCCTACTTCAAAACCCCTATGGGCTCACATTATAAAACTCGACTCCATTTCCCGACATAGTTATATATATATATATATGTATGGTTGCATGCATTATGGATGGTTTTACTTGGTTTTATAAATGACATTATTTTATCCTTTTCCCGAGTGCATGGTAGTGTTCACCCACTAACCCATCTTTAAGCGGTTGTATACCCATACTATGCAGGGATCGACCCTTTCTACTTTTCCTGCTTAGTGATTGGATTCGGGGACAGTCGATGTTGGATTAAAGTAGTGAGATTCCACAGTTCGGAAGGCATTTATTTCATGTCATGGGTTACTCTACATATTTCTTATCTTTCATAGACTTTGGATTTTGGCTATAGTGGGGAACATATCCCGACTAGGTACTCTTTGTTTGGTCTAGAGGCTTTTTATGGACAACTGTGGACTTGGGTATGGTATAAATTATTTTTGTATATATATATACATACATATATTGGCTTATTATTATGGTATTGGTTTATGGTTTCCACATTAGTTTTGTAGGTTATTAGGTGGTTAGACTTGGTTGGGTTGGTCTCGGATATAGACTTATCCCAGAGTCATCATATTATTGGATACGTTATCTTGTTATATGATTGGGCTTCAACTGACTCAAAGTATGCATTTAGTGGTTGGGTTGGGTAACGAGGGCGGTTCTCGGTCCTGATTGGACTTAGGGTTGCCAATTATGATAAGGCCCTAGTTCGGGTCATGCCAAGTTAGTATCAGAGCTTTAGGTTTTGGGGTCATGGGGTGTTCATAAAGCCATGACGAGTAGAGTCTTTTTTATGGGTGTGTCGTGCACCACACTTATAATTAAGAGGCTACGAGGCATTTAGGATGTTTCACCTTTATGGTTATTCTACTTTTGGGATATGGATTCTAAGGTCTTGAACTCTTCTCTGAATCTTTATTGGTTCACTGTTTGGATCAAGCCTTCTCAATGATCCAAAGGTTCTTGGAAACTCACCTGTCTCACTTGAGGACAACATGGATGGATCTGGTTCCAACTCATGAGGCATGGGCCCGATCAATGGTCACAACTTTTAGATTTTCCCATGGAGTCCCACCGGTCTTTATTAGCCCTGTTTTAGAATGTGGTGCTCATTCTTAATTACCCCAAGGAGAGGTTACCAATGTTGAGTTTTTTCATTCTATTAACCTATTATCCCAGATAGTGACAACTCTGTCACGCCAGTCCAATCCTATTAGCATAGGAAAGAATGGGGTAAGATTAAGAAATAGGCAAGGAAAGAGGTCTCAGTTTCTTGGACAGAGGGAAGACTAATGGTATAATGGTAAATAGTCTAAGAGAAAGAGTTGAGTAAGTCCTAACTCTTGTTCTACAACTTGTACCCCTTACCCAAATCCATTAGGAGGCAGGTGTTTTCAGCTTGGAAATTTTTCTAGGGCTCAAGGTGCCAAATCTCAGGCTAATGTGGCCCAATCTACATTACTTTGTTCGCAGTCCCCCCTCTCTTTTGTGACCCCATTTGTGGTGGTGTATTTTGGTTCTAGTCTTAAGGTTACTTTGGACACTTTTTTTCTTATGTTTCTACCCCGGTAAGTGACTCTGCGATTGCCATGAGAGTCTATAAGGGGTGTGTGGTATCTGCTGGTAATAAAGGGGTGTTGGTGGATTTGTTTAACTTAGATGTGATGGATTTTGATGTCATTCAGGGAATTGATGGGTTGCACTCATGCTATTTATCATTAGATTGTCAAATCTGTGAAGGTTATCTTTAGGCTTCATGCTGAGTTGGTTGTGGAGTGGGAGGATGGTTTCGTTTCTTAAGAATTAAGGAAAAGGTTATACTCTATCTTAGCGCTCGAAGATTGGTCTTTAAAGAGGTGTATCTATTATCGGTTGGCCTGGGTTAAAGATTCTAACCCAGAAGGTCTTTCTTTATATTCAGGTTTGGTGATGCATGAACTTCTTGGGGTTCTTTCTGATGACCCTCATGGTGTCTATCTAATGGGGATATTGGTTTGGGATTGGTCTTATTTCAGACATTTGTCTAAAATCTATTATTTCTTTATAGAATAATTTTGGTTGGGTTAAATGAGATTAAGGAGAACTTAAGGGGTCTTTTAGATAAAGGTGTCATTTGTTCTAGTGTTTCTCCGTGAGGTACTTCTATGTTTTTATAAGGGAAATAGTTTCCCAGGGAATGAATAGGTTGTTGGAGGGTGACTAAGGAGTTTGGGGTGTCATCCTTGTAGGGAGGACCTTCTATGTATATGCCATTCTATATGAGGTACTTTGATAGTACTAAATAGTGGTTGGTAGATTCTAGGCTTAAACCTAGATATTTGATAATGGTAAAGAGAGTATGTTAGCTCGGGATAGCAATACGGAAATTGCAAAGGTAAAATAGTAGGTTGGATGAGGTTGATGACTTGAGAAATACAATAGTAGGGAAAGTTATGGTGTATGGGCCAGATGTTTAGGTTGAACAGATGTATTGTGGGTCTAGTCATTGGATAGGTTAAATCATGGAGCTTACACGTGTCTTTTTCCCTATACTTGTATTTTATTATGGACATGAAATAATTATTAAATTCATGATTTTAAAAATGGGTTTTGGCACAATAGAGGGATTTAACATGATTACTCATTTGAATTGATTTTTCTATGGATTATGATGCATTATTCATGTTTCATAAATGTGTATGAACATTATGGGATGCATGGGAATGGTAAATAGAATTCAGGGTACTATTGATTCCATAATTACTTGGTTCAGGTCTTGGAAATTTTATGCCCTTAAAACTAATGGTGAAATTTCCATTGAATATTGTTCTTTCATATGGTTTGACTAATTTTATGTCTTTGCATTGCATAAATAATTAAAGAAACATGAATTGGTTTTGGTGGGATTCAAATGATTTTTTTATAAAAGGCCTTGGTGGACATGGTTTGATTTTAAATGGTTTTGGTTTAATTGAAAACCTTGGAGTCAATTTGGTCTCATGATTTTTGCATGTCTATGCTGAGCTCTAAGGTGCGTTGAGGTGAATAAGGTTTTGGTCATAAGAGAACCAAGCATCCTTTGTGTACATCTTTGTTGATACCTTTTAGGGTAGAATATTGTGCTTGTAGGTGTAATGGGATGAAGGTTGGAGGTTGATCTTTAATTTTCATTTATCAATGGACTTCAAGGGAAGGTCAGGTTGCATAATCAAGTTATTCTCTTCTATCTCGGTTAAGAGAGTACTCTGCTAGTATGGCGTGTATTTTTATAGCACTTACGCCTAAGGTTAGTGTTTGGTATTTGCCATGTTCCCTATATATGATTTTTGACTTTAAATTACATTACTCATGGTATACGTGGTTGTGTTTCTTTCGGTGTCCAGTCTTAAGGTCTCTTTTTATGGTATATTTTGGTTTGGATGTTTCTTCATTGATGGTCTAGGTAGTTATGAAGTACTTCGTGCCTATGGTGTTGCATCATGTTTAGAGGTCCTTTATCTTGCCTTTGTGGCCTGGATAATCCGCGTAATTCAAATTCCTTAAATGATTCTTCTTGTGCTAGGATGGTAGAGGCTTGTGAAGCATAGTGGTGTTGGGGAATATGGAATATAGAAGTGCCAAAGTAGGGAAGAGTCTAGAGCAACTACCAGAGTTAAGGTTTTGGAAGGTAAGGTAAGATTGTTGTCATGGGAAATAGTTAGGAAAGGAATGGGTGGTGAAAACCTTGATAAGATTGTAAGGGGTGCTAGATCTTTGGATGCAAAGATCATACCGTGGGTATATAAGTTGTAGGCTTGAATATTGTGATTGGTAGATATACCAATAGTTGTGTTGGGTAATTGAGATATGTTATAGGGCATGGTTTTATGAATTTTTTTCATGGCATATTAGTTTATGGTTTTAGGTAT
Organism: Capsicum annuum; assembly: GCF_002878395.1. Taxonomy (NCBI): domain Eukaryota; kingdom Viridiplantae; phylum Streptophyta; class Magnoliopsida; order Solanales; family Solanaceae; genus Capsicum; species Capsicum annuum. The sequence continues at coordinate 23,287,290 of NC_061118.1, read as the reverse complement.
TTAATTATAGGTTGGGGGTTTCAGTTATAGTGGTTAGATATGGTTTGTCCATGTGTTTTACTTATAGTTTCCATATAATGGTGGTGGAAATGGAGTAGTGTTTCGAGATAGACGTAAGGAGTAAAGCCCAGTGGCCTAAGTTAGCTCCTTCACGCTTTGGGTTGGCTTGAACATGGAGTCGTTGGCGTATAGATAGGCTCAAGCCTTCATAGCGGTGTGTCTTGATAAATTCTAAGTTGAATTGGACTTGCCCTTGCATGAGTTCATTCAGTCAATACTCTATGAGTTTGCATTGGGGTAAGGTGTGGATGGTCCTTGATTGGTTGGTTTCTTTGGGTGGTATTGGTATCTTGGGTTCTTTGTTCTTTTGGAGAGGTCCCGATGAGGATCTTGGATTGGTAACTTTGCCGATTACGAACAAATAAGATATGGCTTCGGTAAAGGTTCCTTGGTGGAACTAAAAGCCTGAGAAAGCCATTTTGGAGGCGAAAGTAGACATGGAGTTCAAGGATGCGCGTTGGTTCCTTGTTCAGGAAATTTGTACGTAAGGTGTGTGTTCTTCAACACATCTTTGTTTTCTAACTTTGTTAAAGTTGAGGAATGGTTCCTCTTGCATCTTTGTTTTCTAATTTAGTTAGAGGTCGGAATAGAGGTGTTGGGGTATAAATCGCGCTTCAGATATGTGATGACCTTTTCATCTAGGTTCGTGTTCTTATCCTCCACCTTGGTTGGAGAAAAGTTTAATATGGGTTAGTGTATTACCCTGTGCTCTTTCATACCCTCACTCGTCATTCGAGGATGAATGATCCTAGTGAGGAGACTATAACACCCCAGGAATTTAACCCTTGCAAAATTTCCTTAGTTTTGGACTTACTGGACTTGGTACGACTCAAGGGTACCAATCGTACCCTTGAATATGAGTTAGAGGCTATCTTGATGGTTCACTCATACTCTAGGAGGTATGGTTGGCTTGTCTACTGCCTAAGATATGACTCACTAGTCTACGAATCATATAGGATCATACGGGTGATGCAAGGCAAGTCGTATGGTGCATGATTGTCTTGGTCTTGTGGAATCTACCAATGGTATGATTGGTGTGTATAATTGAGTGTACTACTTGTACCCTTAGGTACGATTTAAGGAGGTCTGATTCATATAGAAACTAGTAAATAGGATCTTGGCATAGTCTTGGGTATGAGTTGGGGTACCACTCGTACCCTAGGATACAGATGGCTAGGGTGAGTCGTACCTTAGAGCATGGTTTGTCTTTGGTTAAAGTAAGGGTAGTTCGAACATTTCCTAATTCAAACCCTCTATGTCCTCACGTTATATAACCCTCGGTGGCTTTCCATAAAACTTTTAAAGAATTAAAACACTTCAAATACTCTCTCAAACTCACTCTTGAAGATTGGAGGCTAGGGTATCTTCATGTGTTCTTCAAAGGGCTCAAAGGTCAAAATTTCTTCTATGAACCTTCATGTATAAGGCATGTACACCTTCCCTCATTGTTAGTTAAAACTAAAGACATATGTATTGTGTTTTAAACATTGATTTATGGATCATGAATAGTGGTTTTCAAAATATATGTTGATGGTCTTTATGCATATGGTTTGGTATTGGTTTAAACTATGTTTTTACATGTTTTTTTGTAATGGTTTTCATATGTTGGTACTTGTTGGTTGTGGATTAACAAATGGGTCTTGAGTAACCTTTATTAAGGTTGTTTATGCATTGGTTTGGGTCTTGGTAAAGATATACGCTCAATATGGTTGATAAAATTCCTCAAAGAATGTTTTCACTCTGTTGTTGAACTTTCATTGGAACTCTTGCATGGTTTGGTTTGGTAATGGAACCTTAAATGGATTTGGATGGTTTTGGATGGTTTAAATGATATAAATGTTTTAAATGTTTGGCATGGTTTAAAATGGTTTGGAAATGGTTTTAAATGGTATAATGGTGTACATGGTTTAGAAGGATTAAATGGTAATGCCTTAGTGGCTATGAAAATGGTTATGCTTGTAAGGTACATGGAATCCCCCAAGTGGTTTAATATGGTAAATTGAAGGGCACTTGAAAGTCCCTTTAAACCTATATATGGTTAGCTATGGATAGTACTTGCAAGTATGGCCAGTATAGCGAAACCACCACTAAATAGCCTTGGTTAATAAATGGAAAATAGATTGATTGGTTGCTTGGTAATGGTTTTGATTAGGCAATAATGGCGGGATGTGTATCAAAGCCGTGGAAGGTAGAGGTCCCGGGGGACCAAAACTAGAAACTGATATTTGTCGATGTGAGATTTGGTCTTGGTGACCGTGCGCATAATGTCACACTTTACATTTAGGAGATGTACCAGTCATCCCAGGTTTTCTTCCCTGGTCGTGTGGCTACATGCACTGGGGCCCTTTTAGCAGAAGGAGTTGGACCCATATAGCCCGTGGGTGATTTAGGACGGCAAATCTACACAGCCCAGGTAAAGTTTTTAAAGGCATGCTAAACCTGGTTCCCTTTCCCGGCATGATTATATATATATATATATATAGGGGTAAGCATTATGGATGGTTTTACTTGGTTTTATAAATGGCATTATTTTATCCTTATCTTGAGTGCATGCTACTATTCACCCACTTACCCATTTTTAGGCGGCTATATACCCACTCTATGTAGGGACCGACCCTTTCTACTTCTCCTTCTTTGTGATTGAATTTGGGGACAGTCACTATTGGATTGAAGTGGTGAGATTCCATAGTTCGGAAGGCATTTATTTTATGTCATGGGTTACTCTACATATTTCTTGTCTTTCATAGACTTTGGATTTTGGCTATAGAGAGGGATGTGTCCCGACTAAGTACTCTTTAGTTGGTCTATAGGCTTTGTATGGACAACTGTGGACTTGAGTATGATATGAATTATTTTTGTATGTGTATATATATATACATACATTCATACATTAGCTTATTATCATGGTATTAATTTATGGTTTCCGCATTAGTTTGGTAGGTTATTGGGTGGTTGGACTTGGTTGGGTTGGTCTCGGATATAGACTTATCCCAGAGTCACCACATTGTTGGATACTCTATCTTGTTATATGATTGAGCTTTAACTGACTTAAGTTATGCATTTGGTGGTTGGGTTGGGTAACGAGAATGGTTCCCAATCATGATTGGACTTGGGGTTACTAATTACGATAAGGACCTAGTTCGGGTCATGCCAAGTTGGTATCAGAGCTTTAGGTTTCGGTGTCATGGGGTATTCATAAAGCCATGTTAAGTAGAGTCTTCCTTATCGGTGTGTCGTACACCACACTTATAATCAGAAGGCTACGAGGCATTTAGGATGTTTCACCTTCATAGTTATTCTGCTTTCGGGCTATGGATTCTATGGTCTTGAACTCTTCTCTAAATCTTTATTGGTCCACTGTCTGGATCAGGCCTTCTTAATGATCCAATGGTTCTTGGAAACTCACCTGTTCCACTTGAGGACAACATGGATAGATCTGGTCCCAACTCATGAGGCATGGGCCCGATCAATGGTCACAACTTTTAGATTTCCCCATGGAGTCCCACCGGTCTCCATTAGCCCTGTTTTAAGAGGTGGTGCTCATTCTTAATTACCCCAAGGAGAGGTTACCAATGCCAAATTTTTTTCATTCTATTAACCTATTGACCTAGATAGTGACAACTCTGTCAAGCCAGTCCAGTCCTATTAGTACAAGAAATAATAAGGTAAGATCGAGAAGTGGGCAAGGAAAGGGGTCTCAGTTTCTTGGAAAGAGGGGAGACCAATGGTATAATAGTAAATAGTCTAAGAGAAAGAGTTACGTGAGTCCTAACTCTTGTTATACAACTTGTACTCCTTACCCAAATCCATTGGGAGGCAGGTGTTTTCAGCTTGGCAATGTTTCTAGGGCTCAAGGTGCCCAATCTCGGGCCAATGTGGCCCAATCTACATTACTTTGTTCGAGGTTCCCCCTCTTTATGTGATCCCATTTGTGGTGGTGTATTTTGGTTCTAGTCTCAAGGTTAATTTAGACTCTTTTCTTCTTATGTTTCTACCCTGGTAAGTGACTCTGCGATTGCTAGGAGAGTCTATAAGGGGTGTGTGGTATTTGCTAGTAATAAAAGGGTGTTGGTGAATTTGTTTGACTTAGATGTGATGGATTTTGATGTCATTCAGGGAATTGATGGGTTGACTCATGCTATTTATCATTAGATTGTCGAATCTATAAAGGCTGGCTTCATGCTGAGTCGGTTGTGGAGTAGGAGGATGGTTTCATTTTGTAAGAAATAAGAAAAAGGTTATACTCTATCTTAGCACTCAGAGATTGGTCTCCAAAGAGGTGTATCTATTATCGGTTGGCCCAAGTTAAAGATTCTAACCCAAAAGGTCTTTTTTTGCATTCAGGTTTGGTGATGCATGAACTTCTTGGGGTCCTTTCTGATGACCCACATGGTGTCTGTCTAATGGGGATATTGGTTTGGGATTGGTATTGTTTCAGATATTTGTCTAAAATCTATTCTTTCTTCATAAAATAGTTCTGGTTGGGTTAAAGGAGCTTAAGGAGAACTTAAAGGGTCTTTTAGATAAAGGTGTCATTTGTTCTAGTGTTTCTCCGTGAGGTATTTCCATGTTTTTATAAGGGAAATGGTTTCCCAAGGAATGAATAGGTTGTTGGAGGGTGACTAAGGAGTTTGGGGTGTCATCCTTGTAGGGAGGACCTTCTATGTATATTCCATTCTATATGAGGTACTTTGATAGTACTAAATAGTGGTTGGCAGATTCTAGGCTTAAACCTAGATGTTTGATAATGGTAAAGAGAGTATGTTAGCTCGGGATAGCAATGGAGAAATTGCAAAGGTAAAATAGTAGGTTGGATGAGGTTGATGACTTGAGGAATACAATAGTTGGGAAAGTTATGGTGTATGGGCCGGAGGTTTAGGTTGAACAGATGTATTGGTGGGTCTAGTCATTGGACAGGTTAGATCATGGAGCTTACACGTGTTTTTTTCCCTATACTTGTACTTTATTGTGGGCATGAAATTAATTATTAAATTCATGATTTTAAAATGGGTTTTAGCACAATGGAGGGATTTAACATGATTACTCATTTGAATTGATTTTTCTATGGATTATGATGCATTATTCATGTTTTATAAATATTTATGAACTTTATAGGAAGCATGGGAATGGTAAATAGATTTTGGGGCACTATGGATTCCTCAATTACTTGGTTCAGGTCTTGGAAATTTTATGCCCTTAAAATTAATGGTGAAATTTCCATTGAATATTGTTCTTTCATATGGTTTGACTATTTTTATGTCCTTGCATTGCCTAAATAATTAAAGCAACATGAACTAGTTTTGGTGGGATTCAAATGATTTTTTATGAAAAGCCTTGGTGGACATGGTTTGATTTTAAATGGTTTTGGTTTAATTGGAAACCTTGGAGTCAATTTGGTCTCATGGTTTTTGCATGTCTATGTTGAGCTCTAGGTTGCGTTGGGGTGAATAATGTTTTGGTCATAAGAGAACCAAGTATCCTTGGTGTACATCTTTGTTGATACCTTTTAGGGCAAAATATTGTGCTAGTAGGTGTAATGGGATGAAGGTTGGTGGTTGATCTTAAATTTTCTTTTAGTAGTGGACTTTAAGGGAAGGTCGGGTTGCATAATCTAGTGATTCTCTTCTATCTCGGTTAAGAGAGTACTCTGCTAGTGTGGTGTGTATTCTTGTAGCACTTATGCCTAAGGTTCGTGTTTGGTATTAGCCATGTTCCTTATATATGAGTTTTGACTTTAAATTATATTACTCATGGTATAGGTGGTTGTGTTTCTTTTGGTGTCCAGTCTTAAGATCTCTGTTTATGGTATGTTTTGGTTGGGATGCGTCTTTATTGATGGTCTAGGAAGTTATGAAGTACTTCGTGCCTATGGTGCTATGTCATGTTTTGAGGGCCTTTATCTTTCCTTGGTGGTCTGGATAATCCGTTTAATTTGAATTCCTTAAATGATTCTTCTTGTGCTAGGATGGTAGAGGCTTGGAAAGCATAGTGGTGTTGTCGAATATGGAATATTGAAGTCCCTAAGTGTGGAAGAGTCTAGGGCGACTACCAGAGTTAAGGTTTTGGAAGGTAAGGTAAGATTGTTGTCATGGGAAATGGTTAGGAAAGGAATGGGTGGTGAAAACCTTATGAAGGTTGTAAGGGGTGCTAGATCTTTGGATGGCTAGATCATATTGTGGGTATATAAGTCATAGGCTTGAATGTTGTGATTTGTGGACATACCAATAGTTTTGTTGGGTACTTGAGATATGTTATAGGGCATGGTTTTATGAATTTTTTTCATGGCATATTAGTTTATGGTTTTACGTATTTAATTCTAGGTTGGGGGATTTTGGTTATAGTGGTTGGATATGGTTTGTCCATGTCCTTTACTTATGGTTTCCATATAATGGTAGTCGAAGCGGAGTAGTGTTTCAAAATAGATGTAAGGAGTAAAACCCAGTTGCCTAAGTTAGCTCCTTCATGTGTTCTTCAAATGGCTCAAAGGTCAAGATTTCTTCTGTGACCCTTCATGTATAAGGCATGTACTCCTTCCCTCATTGTTAGTTAAAACTAAAGACATATGTATTGTGTCTTAAACATTGATTTATGGATCATGAATAGTGGTTTTCAAAATATATGTTGATGGTCTTGATGCATATGATTTGGTATTGGTTTAAACTATATTTTTACATTTTTTTTTGTAATGGTTTTATATGTTGGTACTCGTTGGTTATGGATTAACAAGTGGATCTTGAGTAACCTTTATTATGGTTGTTTATGCTTTGGTTATGGTCTTGGTAAAGGTATGCCCTCAATATGTTTGATAAATTCCTCAAAGAATGTTTTCACTCTATTGTTGAACTTTCATTGGAACTCTTGCATGGTTTGGTTTGGTTTGGTTTGGTAATGGAACCTTAAATGGATTTGGATGGTTTTGCATGGTTTAAATGATATAAATGCTTTAAATGTTTGGCATGGTTTAAAATGGTTTGGACATGGTTTTAAATGGTATAATGGTGTAAATGGTTTAGAAGGATTAAATGGTAACGCCTTGGTGGCAATGAAAATGGTTATGCTTGTGAGGTACATGGAATCCCCCAAGTGGTTTAATATGGTAAATTGAAGGGCACTTGAAAGTCCCTTTAAACCTATATATGGTTGGCTATGGATAGTACTTGCAAGTATGGCCGGTATGACGATACCACCACTAAATAGCCTTGGTTAATAAATGGAAAATGGATTGATTGGTTACTTGGTAATGGTTTTAATTAGGTAATAATGGTGGGATGTGTAGCAAAGCCATGGAAGGTAGAGGTCCTGGGGACCCAAAACTGGAAACTGATATTTATCGATCTGTGGTTTGGTCTTGGTGACCGTGTGCATGATGTCACACTTTATATTTGGGAGATGTACTAGTCATCCTAGGTTTTCTTCCCTGTTCGTGTGGCTACACGCACTGAGGCCCTTTCAGCAGGAGGAGTTGGACCCATATAGCCTATGGGTGGTGTAGGACGGCCAATCTACACAGCCCAGGTAAAGTTTTTAAAGGCATACTAAACCTAGTTCCCTTTCCCGGCATAATTATATATATATGGGGGGTGTATGCATTATGGATGGTTTTACTTGGTTTTATAAATGGCATTATTTTATCCTTATCTTGAGTGTATGCTACTGTTCACCCACTAACCCTTCTTCGGGCGGCTATATACCCATGCTATGTAGGGATTGGCCCTTTCTACTTCTCCTGCTTAGTGATTAGATTCAAGGACAATCGATGTTGCATTGAAGTGGGGAGCTTCTATAGTTCATAAGGCATCTATTTCATGTCATGGGTTACTCTACATATTTCTTGTCTTTTATAGACTTTGTTTTTGGCTATAGTCGGGGGCATGTCTTTTCTAGGTACTCTTTGGTTGGTCTAGAGTCTTTGTATGGACAACTGTGGACTTTGGTATGGTATGGATTGTTTTTTTGTATGTGTGTGTATGTATATATACATACATACATACATTGGCTTATTATCATGGTATTAGTTTATGGTTTCCGCATTGGTTTGGTACGTTATTGGGTGGTTGGAATTGGTTGGGTTGGTATTGGATATAGACTTATCCCAGAGTAACCACATAGTTGGATATGCTATCTTGTTATATGTTCGAACTTCATCCAACTCAAGGTGTGCGTTTGGTGGTTGGGTTGGGTAATAGGGCCAGTTCCCGATCCTAATTGGACTTGGGATTGCCCATTACGACACGACCCTGGTTCGAGTTGTGTCAAATTTCCATTGGCTTTGCCTTATAAAGTTCCTCTTACTCTATATTACCCATTTCCAACATAGCTAGAGTCATTGCCTGGGCATTATAATTTAAAACATCATGATATGTAGATAACCAAGTCATAGCCAAAATCACATCAAAGTCCAACATATCAAGAATAATCAAGTCTACCCAAGTCTGGAAACCCACAAATAATATAAGGAAAGAACGGTAAATATGGGTTACTACCACACACTCACTAACAAGAGTAGACATATAAATAGGATAATCAAGTACATCACAAACCATATTTAGGCCAACCGCAAACAGAACAAATACATAAGAATATTTAAGACACCAAACTAAATAAAATAGAAATCATCTAGTCACAAATAGAAATAGTACCTGTGATCATCGCATCAAAATCCTCAACATTAGTTTTTCTCAAAAATATAAAACAATGAGCTTGGTCATTAATTTAAGCTAACTCCTTCCTCAACTGTTCTTTTCCCCCCGCACCACCATTTCCAATACCACCCCGACCACTTGTCTGATTTCCCCGTCCATCCTATGGACGACCCCTACCGCCTCCTCCCCATCCTCTACCCGTTGGAACTATATACCGAGCTTGTTGTTGTACCTATGTATTCTCTTTCCTCATAGGATAGTCCATCTTACAGTGGAAAAAAAAACATAATAAAAACACCCTCACTAAAGAGAAGGCTAACAGGCAGAAGTATAGGATGCCCCCTGGCTACTAACTGTCTATTGTCCCGACTAGGTACTTTTTGGTTGGCCTAGAGGCTTTGTATAGACAATTGTGGACATGGGTATGGTATGGATTATTTTCATGTGTGTGTGTATATATATATATATGCATACATACATACATTGGCTTATTATCATGGTATTAGTTTATGGTCTCCACATTGGTTTGGTAGGTTATTGGGTGGTTGGACTTGGTTGGATTGGTCTCGGATATAGACTTATTCTAGAGTCACCACATATTTGGATACTCAATCTTTTAATATGTTTGGACTTCAACCGACTCAAGGTGTGCGTTTGGTGGTTGGGTTGGGTAATAGGGTCGGTTCCCGATCTTGATTGGACTTGGGATTGCCCATTACGACAAGGCCCTAGTTCGGGTCATGTCAAATTTCCATTGACTTGGCCTTATAAACTTCCTCCCACTCTAGATTACCCATTCCTAGCATAGCTAGAGTCATTGCCTTAGCATTATAATTTAAAACATCATGATATAGAGATAACCAAGTCATAGCTAAAATCACATCAAAATCCAGCATATCAAGAAGAATCAAGTCTACCCAAGTCTGGAAACCCACAAATAATACAAGGAAAGAACGATAAACATAGGTTACTACCACACACTCACTAACAAGAGTAGACATATTAATAGGACAATCAAGTACATCACAAACCATATTTAGATCCACCACAAACAGAACAGATACATAAGAATATTTATGACACCAAACTAAATAAATAGAAGTCATCTAGTCACAAATAGAAATAGTACCTGTGATTATCCCATCAGAAGCCTCGGCATTAGTTTTTTTCAAAAATACATAACAATGAGCTCGGTAATCAATTTGAGATAACTCCTTCCTCAACTGTGCTTCTCCCTCTGCACTATCATTTCCACGACCACCCTGACCACCTATCTGATTTCCCCTTCCATCCAATAGATAACCCCTAGGACCTCCTCCCCATTCTCTACCCATTGGAACTATATCTCGAGCTTGTTATTATACCTGTACATTCTCCTTCCTCATAGGATACTCCCTCGTACGGTGGAAAAAAACACCCTTGCTAAAGAGAAGGCTAACTGGCAGAAGTATAAGAAGCCCCCCGGACCCTAACAGTCTATTGTTGAGAAGAAACCTTAGTTGGAATCATAGTAGAAGCTGTCAAGGCTAACTAAATAGGACGAAATAAATAGGCCTACTAATCGTGGACCTTAGAGTAAAACCCATTGAAATTTCTAACATTTTGCGACTTCTTGACTAATATTTTAGCCTGACCCACTTGGGTAAACCCTAACAACTTTTTCACATAGTTCAAAACTTTATTGAATCCCCTTCCTGCAGAAGCCATATGCACAAAGAATACATGAAGATCATAGTTCAAACCTTTAATGTAGAGATGAATCCTCTCCTCCTCAGAGGTCAACAACTGAGTAGCATGGCGATAAAAACATAGAACTTAGTCGCATAGGCCACAACTAACATGTCTCCTTGTTTTAATGCTAAGAACCCATCCATCTTGTGGTCAGGGAGGACTCGTGGCACATACTTTTCTAAGAAAAATTGTGAAATAGCTCTTAAACCAATAAAGGTAAAGTTGGTAACCCACATTAAACATATATCCATCATTGCTTAGCATCCTTCTCTAATAGAAAGGTCACAAACTCAACTCCATGTTACTTCACAATATCTATCTTATATAACCTCTAATTGAAATCAATGATGAACTCAAAAGCATCCTCGAACTCAGTACCCTAGAATATTGGATATTTCATCTATAATAATTTGGTCAGCAGTTCATGTTCCAAACCAATCATCACTGAATAAATAAAAGCACCATCCCTTAAGTTTTATCCATTATAGGATCCATAGTGAAAGTAGGATGAACAACTGGAGCCTGATAAGCTGGTATTGTAGAAGTGGCTCCAATCACAGCAAACCTAATCAAAAAAGCTAACACCTGATGCATAACCTCACCGAACATAAAAAGTAATCCAACAACACCAATTTGAGCCGCTACCTCAATCTTTATACCCTATTCTTCTACTACTTCTATCTCATATAAATGATCCTAAGTTGGTGTCGTTGAGTTATAATCCCTTTTTAGTAAGAATTTTGGTGTTATTACTTGGTCATGATCCCAAACCGTAGTTACGTAGTAAAATCCAAGATCGTTGGACTTAAGCCATTAAGTTCTGTAACTTTGTTTAGCTTATAAAATTGACATATGGTTGTATTCTTCAGAGATGGCGGTTATAAACACCCGCTGACCTAGGATTTCATGCATATTCTTTTGGATGATATATTTCCCCTATTTACATATTTTGAATGCTTCCAAATAGTGAATTTATTTTAGTCTTTAGATTAATATTAGTATTGAACATTCACATTTATTAGTGTCATTTAGTTGGGAGTAGTACTTAGCATCGTGCAGGCCTAGGGACAAACACTCATCTACTATCTAGGTTGATACCTTTAGTAGAAGTCCCTACGTCCCGAAACTATAGCACCACCATAGGTTCTAAAGGATCACACGTAATATCAGGCTTGACACTTTAGTCCTCTTTAGACATCAGTTTAGTAGATCTATGTTAGTCAGTGTTCGTACCCTTGGCAATGTACTGAGCACCCTTCTAGCTGGAGTTGCAAGCTAGACCCCGATTAGCTCAAATTGGAGTACATTGGTTATTAGTATCTCCCACTATCCACAGTTTATAGTTAAGATTCAAATTCTTATATGACATTGTATTCAGTTTATTCAACAGCATATGTTCATTACTTATTGCCCGTTTGGATAGGCTTAAAAAGTGGCTTTTACAAAATTCTTTAAAAGCGCTTTTGAAAGTGTTAAACTTATTTTAAAAATAAACAGTTATGTTTTTGGATAAGAGTGTTGAAACTGAAAAAAAGTTATTGATGTGTTTGATAAACAAGTGCTTTTAAGCAATTTTTTGGTCAAAATGTCTGAAATACCCCTAAAGTTGTTAACAATAGATAGAGTTGATTATTATTAATTTTTATTTCTAAAATGATTCAAATTAATTATATATTTTAATATATACATATATATATATATAAAATATTTTCATGAATGACTATTAATTTGTGCGCTAAAAACCCTCTTTTAAAAGAATTTAAATCATTAAGCAAAATATATATGTTACTAATCATTATAATTACATTAATAGATAAATAGTTGGTCACAAATGATAATTTTTGTTTGATAAAAAGACACTTAATTAGAAAATATATTACTCGTTGATTGAGTAATGACTATCACTATCAAAACATTGGCGAATACGAATGTTGCATCGTGAAATATAGATGGATCATTCACTAATCATCCATGAAGTTGTATATCTTCAATGAGTATTCTCCATATAGTTTGGTTGGTGATTTATTTTTTTATTAGAGAAATTCATATGTTGTACAATAATACTTATCCAAATTTAAAAGAATATACTAAAGAAGGAGAATAATATATAAAAATTCATATTTCATAAATTAGAAGTTTTATACAAAAGAAGTACTAATATAGCTACACAAGGGTAATTTTAAAATAAGGGAGAATTTTGAGGGATAAAAATGTCTTTTAATTGGTCAAAATGCAATGGCTTATAAGCGAGAAAAAAATTTGAAATTGGAGCTTTTAGTTTTTGGCTTATAAAAAGCAAATTTTGGCTTTTTGAAGCAATTTTGAAATTTGCCAAACACTTAAAAAGGTAAAAAAAAAAAACTTAAAAGTTATTTTGACCAAAATATAAACCCATCCAAACACCTACTTAGTCTTGCACTAGTTATCATGTCACATGTACCTTATTCAACTTATATCAGTTAATTTTCTATCTCGTGTACTCAGTACATTCAAAGTACTGATCACATACTTTTTTGTGCTATATTATCTTATAATATAGGTTATGATGCTCAGCATCTGAATCGCGCCTAGTATGTTCTCTTACCCCATCAGCAGAATATTTTGGAGAGTCCATATTATGCGAGGACTAGAGTTAGCATTTCAATTTATTTTGTCTATATCATTTCCTATTTTCAAACAATTAGAGTTAGCTGGGGGCTTGTCCCAGCAACACATCTTAGTAGAGGATTTTCAAACTTATTGTTAGATATTTAGCTTGTAACAAATTTGGATGTTTGATTGATTAGTTTTCTTTGAATATATATTTCATTAATTATTTCTGCTTCTACATAAGTATTTTTGTAATTTATTATCTATATTCATAATGTTTTGTCATGCAATGGGTTAGCTTGGGTTACTTGTGATCTTAAGCATCGTGTTACGAGTAGGGGGTAGTCTCGGGTTGTAAGAAACCTGATATCAGAGCAACAGGTGTCATATCCAGTTTTACCTGAGGTCAAAATGAGTACGGCGTTATGGACTCTAAAAGAATGAAAATTTGTACAGAGTCGCCACCTAATTTTAAGGAAAATAAGGAAAACCTTTTTATTTATTAGCATTGTGAATAATGTTTTTGGTCTGCGAAAAAACAATTGAGATTTTAGGTAAGGGTTAAGGTTATTTCAAAGGGAAAGGATTAAGCATCCTTCAGAATCCACAAGTGTGGTACCCGGCTAGACTAAATTTATCAAAGAGGGAGAAGGTATAAACATTTAAAATAATGTAAAGTTGTATGTGTTAAGTATAAAATAATTCTTTTAAAAAATCTAGATATTTAAAACTATGTAAAATGTATATGTATGTTAAATATATAAATAAAACATATTGTTTTGAAACACAGGTAAAAGATATGTATGAAAATGTATAAATTACATGTGAAAAGAAAAAATATTTTGTGACATATATGAAAAGAAGTGTATCTTAATATTTCATAAGGAGAAAATATTTTAAAATAATATATCTTACTTGATTTAAAATTTACAAAAAAAAAGTAAAGATTTCTTTGAACAGAAAAGATCACAATGTTTATGATGTCAAAGTATGTAAACTAATTGATTAATTTAATTTAATTTATTGGTGTAAATATTACCGGCCTAAGTTTCGCCTAAAAGTGATGAAATTGTGTAAATAAAGAATATCCCCACCCGACACCCAAAAAGTAAAATTTTCACTATAGTGATATTTGTACAAAAATAAGAATATAAAAGACAATATAAAATTAAAAGGGTCTCTTTGACTGCAACTCCCGATGAGTATTCCAAAATAACCTGTATAAACACTTATAAAGAAAACGTTAGTAACAAATAAATAATAATAAATAAGAATGTGTATGTTTACGTATTATAAAAAAAAATATTTTTTGTTAAAAGTGGGCCCAGATAAAGTCATAATTGCGAAATGGTTGCTCAATTAATTGGTCATCCTAAATCATTTTTCTACGAAATGGTTGTTCAATTAATTGGTTGTCCTAAATCGTCTTGCCAGAATATGAGTTGTAAAATCTTGTTTTGTTATAAAGTTTCATCATCGCCCAAAAAAAATTATTTATTATATATATGTAAAGTTCGTCTTTTGTCTATAGAGGCCTCAAAATTAAGTAGTAATTTTTTCATTGGCCATAATCATGTAGTACTCTGTTCTTTACCAGTGTAATAAATTACAAGACAAAACGAAAGGACAAATGTCCAAATCATTTCAAAATCAACTGCATAATAACGGAGTAAAACCATCATAAATTAATCACAACAAGACAACCCATGAAGAATAAAGGAGTATAGCAACAACTTTTGATCATAAAGAATGGTTAAAGTCATCAAAAAGGTGAACTAAACAAATGTCAAAATCAGTATGCAAAGATATGATATACAATTAACCTAAAACAATCCTAAATAATTCCAAACCAGTGTTGTTCATTAGAGACAACCCAGATTTTGCCAAGAAAATTCAAAGTCATCAAAAGTGTCAAAAGATCCCAACGATCATAAAAAACAAGTATTAAGAGCACCCCAAACAACAAAATCTGTAGAGGAGAAAATATTAAAAATTGACATTGCTTCGACGGTGTATACCAAAGAAACACCGAATACATGCAAAAATTGGCTAGATCTACCATATTTTCAGGTGGGTAGCAGCAGCAACAGTGCGTTTGGAGCTCGCCGGTATCACTTTCGGCGAGCCAACAATGGAAAATGGAAGAAAAGGGAGACAATAGCGGTGACGCGTGGCGGTGTTGATGTGATTTCGGGTGATTGGCAGATCATGGCTATTGTTGGAGGCTGGAGGAGTTGATGGCACTGAAGGGTTTCGCCGGAGCTCTGGTCACCTCACCGGTGAGCTCTGGCAGTGAGAAGATTGGCCCATTTTGGTGAAACTTTAAAGAGAAAGTGAGATGAGAGAGAAAGGGTAGCCAAGATCTGACTTTTTATGTAATTTTGTGTGTATATATTTGGGTTAAAGTGTGTATTGTGTTCATGTGTAATTGTGTATGTTGTGTTTGTTTTTGTAAAAAAAATTGGAGATCTGATATGTCTGTCTCCTTTCAAGTGTTTGTGATCTCCTTCTGAATGAAGAAGAAAGAGAAAAAAATGGATTCTCTGTGAGAGTGATTCAAAATTGGTTATTTTTGAATATGTTCGACCCTTGTCCGGATCTAATTTTAAAAGAAAAGAGAATATAAATACGTAAATAAATAAGTAAATAATTAGATAAATAAAATACATTATGCACACCTAAATGCGAATGTATAATGATAACTAAAACTTTTGGGATCCTCGATTTGGGAAACTGTCGACAGATCGAATCAAGTTGTGTTAGTCCGGTGATTTTTGAACTGGTTTTGATCTGTTCAATCTTTTGATCGAACGATCCTAAAAGATTGCCCCCTTAACAAAAAATAGTAAAAATACGAAAAGAAAAATGTATTATACAGTTAAATATATGAAAAGTCAATTTTTTAAGATGACTATTTTTATTTGTTCGATCTTTGTCCGAATGGTTCGAATTTTAATTTTAAAAAAATAAAAATAAATAGATAATTAAATAAATAATAAATTTTATATGTCTACATATATATGAAAAATGACTGAAAATTTTGGAATCCTTCGAATTTAAAATAAACCAACGGATCAGATTAAATTATATCTGTTAAGGTGGAATGGCAAGACGTACGTAGGAATTATACTGGGTTCGGGTTGATTTTCGGACTATTGGTTGAAATTTATAAGATGGAGTTGGGCTCGAGTGAAATAAAAATGAAATTGAATTATTGCTAGTTCGAATGCTCTTTTTCTGCTGAAATTAAATTTATCGATGCTTCCTGATATCCTAAAATTTATTTTTTAGTTTTAACATATATAAATTACAAACATAATTCTTAAAGTGCCCAACTTAATATCTCTTTTTTTGCCATTTAATATTAACAAACTATATGCATATATATATATATATATATATACGTGTAGAAAAATAAGAATCTAATATATAAAAACAAGAATATGAGAAAGTATATGTACATCTTATAAAATATATTTTATGTAATAAGAATATATATACATATGGTCACAATATCACTCTAAAATAAAGATTAGAAAGAATGTGAATGTGAATACCAAAAGATATATATTTTTATTCGTTAAAATATTTAATTATAAAAAATATTTTATATTATGATAGAAAATAAATTTCTCTTTTAAATTTTTTTTTATAAAAATAGAAACAAAAATACGAATCTTATTTTTTTAATTTAATTTTTGAAAATTATTTAGGGCCGAGGAGCATCGGTAAAACAATTAAAGAAAAAAGTGTGAGTCAAAATTGGGTGTCAACAACAGGTTTAAAGTGTCCTAGGGTGTCTAAAAGATGCATCAAATAGAGTTTTATTCATGGGTGTGAAGTGTGACATACTTATGAGTGAGAGGCTTTGAGACGTTTTAGGAAAACTTTTACTTCTTTCATTTCATATCATGAGATAGAGCGTGAGCTTTAATTAAACCATCTTCTAATTCATTCTCTATACATTTATAGAATATGCCTTTAAAAAGGGCTAACAAAAAGAGGAGTGAAAATAAGAGCGGGGTGGAAAATCAGCAAGCACCACAAGCTCAAGCTAACTCTCTTAATGAAAAAGTATCCCATCTAGAATTCAGGGATGCCTTTGCAGCCTTAACCCAATCTATGATCTCCCAGAATGACTAGCCTACTATGGAACTATCCAACCAAGTAGTGAATGCGGTAGCATCCAAAGTTTGAGACTTCACTCGTATGAATCTCCTAGTGTTCTTTGGATCTAAGTCTGAGGAGGATCCATAGGAGTTTGTGGACGATATTTAGAATGTTACATATATTATGACCGTTACCCTAATTGATAGTATCGACCTAGCTACTTATCAGTTGTAAGGAGTAACTTACACTTGGTACAAGTAGTGGAAGGGCGATAAGGGTACAAACACAGAACTAATAAAATAGGATGAATTTGTGGTTGCATTTTTAGATAGGTTATTCCTATATGAGTTAAGGGAGGCCAAGGTGTAGGAGTTCATAAACCTAAAATAGGGTAGCATAAGTGTGAAAAAGTATTCCCTTAAGTTTACTCAATTGGCAAGGTATGCTCCAACTATGGTTGCTGATTCTAGGGCCCAAATGAGCAAGTTTGTGTCTTGTGCTTCTGAGATTATGGACAAAAAGTGTAGGACTGCTATATTAGTGATGGAGATGGACATCTCCAGGCTGATGGATGGACATCTCTAGGCTGATGGTTCATGCTCAGCAGATAGAGGAGATAAAATTAAGGAGAAGGAAAGGGAGAGTAAGAGGTCCAGAACATATAGATTAAATTTCTCTTAGAAAAGGTCAGATAGTGAAAACTATTCTCAGTCCCACCAAAAATATTAAGCTCCAATCTCGTCTTCTGCTAGTGCCCCAGTACCTAAGTACAATCAAGATTATTGATATAAGGCACCAAGCTTTAAGTCCTAGGGTAGTGTGAGCAGTGTTTGTACCCATCCAGTATGTAAGAAATATGGTAGAAACCACAAAGATGAGTGTATAGCCTATAGTGATGGTTGTTTTGGGTGTGTCAAGCCAGGCCACATGCTTAGGAAATGTCCAGTGGCTTTCGAGAATGATAGAGATGCCTATTAGCAAAATCAGTCCAATTTTTCAATAGCTCTCATAAGTAGCCTGACTCAGCAGGATACCTTATCTAGTGCAGCTCGCAGATAACATCAGAATAGGTTCTATAATCCTCAGACTCGACAAGAACAGAAGGGTTCCCGAATATAGTCACGGGTACGTTATAGCTTTTCCATATTCATATTTATGCATTATTAGATCTCGGGGGCATATTTTCCTTCGTAACTTCCTATATAGAGGTAGACTTTGGTGCCAGTCACAAAATCCTTTTAGAACCTTCCATAATCTCTACTCCAGTTGATAATCATAGCTAGATGAGTATATAGAAATTGCCCATTTAGAATTTTTTGAAAAGTCATATTAGTTGATCTCGTGGAGTTAGACATAGTAGATTTTGATGTCATTTGGTATGGATTGACTGCACTTTTTATGCCTCTATTAATTATAGGAAGATAGCAGTCCAATTCCAGTTTCTAAATGAACCATATTTAGAGTGAAAGGGTAGTATCTCAGTGGCTATGTCAGTTCGTCTCTTACCTTAAGGCTAGAAAGTAGATCTCTAAAGGGTGTATATATTATCTTGTTTGAGTTAAGGATTCAAAATTTGAAGCCCAACTCTTGGGATAATTCTTGTGGTAAATGAATTTCCAGAAGTATTTTCAAAAGATCTACCCAGAGTATCTCTTGAATGGGAAATTGACTTTGAAATAGATCTCCTTTAAGATACCCAAGCTATTTCAATTCCATTTTATATAATGGCTTCAGTTGAGCTTAAAGAGGTTAACGAACAATTGAAGGACCTTATAGACAAGGGTTTTATTGGTCACAACATCTCTTCATGAGGTTCTCCAGTTCTTTTCATGCGTAAATAAGATGGTTCTCTCAGAATATACATTAATTACTGTTAGTTAAATAAGGTCATAGTCAAAATAAAGTATCTAATCCCTAAAACTAATGGATTTTTGACCAACTTTAGGGTGCAATTTTCTTTTCTATGATTTACCTCACATCAAGAAATCATTAGATCAAAGTTAGAGAATGTGACATTTCAAAGATAGCCTTCAGAACTCGGTATGGTCACTTTGAATTTAGTGTAATGTATTTTGGACTAATGAATGCCCTGCAGCTTTTATGGACTTGATGAACAGGGTATTCAAGTAGTTCGTGGAAATATTTGTTATAGTCTTTATAGATGGCATCCTTATTTATTATTTGGAGTGAGAATGAACACGCAAATCATCTGAGGATCATCTTGCAAACTCTTAAGAATCACTAGATATTCACAAAATTTAGCAAGTGCAAATTCTAGTTGAAATCAATAACATTCCTTGGTCATATTATTTTTGGATAAAGTATTTAGATTGATCCTCAAAAGACCAAAGCAATAAGAAATTGTCCTAGACCTGCCTCTCCAACAGATATTAGGAGTTTCTTAGGCTTAGTCGGTTACTACAGATGGTTTATTGATGGATTTTTCTCTGTTGCTTATCCCATGTCTAGGTTGTCTCAAAATTAAGCAAAATTTTAGTAGTTCGTTTCTTATAAGAAGAATTTTCAAGAGTTGAAGACTCGACTCACCACTGCTCTAGTTTTAACTTTACCCGAGGGCTTAGTTGGTTATGTCATTTATTGTGATTCTTGTAGGGTTGTACTTAGTTATGTATTTATGAAGTGGGGAAAAGTTATAGCATATGCTTCTAGCAGCTCAGACCTCATAAGAAGAACTACATGACACATGATATAGAGTTGGCAGCAGTTGTTTTTACCTAATAGATTTGGATGCATTTCCTCTATAGGTTTCATACTGATGTGTTCACCAATCACAAGAGTCTTTGCTATGTGTTCAATCATAAGGATTTAAATCTCAGTTAGAGGAGATGGCTATAGTTCCTGAAGTATTATGATATGAGTGCTTTGTACCATTTAGGTAAAGCTATTGTGGCGGCCGACGCTCTTAGCAGATTATTTATGGAAAGTGTTACTCGTGTAGGGGATGAGAAAAAAAAACTAGCTAGTGAGGTTCATAAATTGGCCAAATTGGGAGTTCAGTTAGTTGACTCAATCGAAGATAGTATTTTGGTCTAGAATATTTTAGAATCCTCTTTGATAGTCGAGGTTAAGTAAAAGCACGATAGTAATCCTATTTTGCTAAGATTGAAAGCAGCGGTCCAAAGTCAGAAGGTTGAGATTTTCTCCTAAGGCGGAGATAATGTTCTTTTCTATTAGGGCATACTTTATATTTTGGATATAGATGAATTGAGACAGTGGATGTTAGAGAAGTCTCACGGTTCTCAATATTCTATTCACCTAGGAGCCACTAAGATGTACCATGATTTATGGGAAGTCATTTGGTGGAATGTATGAAAAAAGGATATTGCAAATTTTATGGATAAGTACTCGAATTTCCAATAGGTTAAGGTTGAGCACTAGAGACTTGGTGGAATGCTTCACAACATCATTATTCCTACTTAGAAGTGGGAGGTAGTGAACATGAACTTCATTACAGGGTTGCCTTGCACTCGTCGATAGAATGATTTTATTTGGGTTATTATTGACAGAATGACTAAGTCGACCTATTTCTTGGAAATTAACACTTTAGACTCGATGGAGGACTATGCTAAAATCTACCCGAAGGATTTGGTAAATTATGTGGAGTCCTCTTGACTATCATTCCAGATAAAGGTACTCAGTTTACCTCTCGATTTTGGAAGGCATTTCAGAAGGGTCTTGGCCCCCAAGTTTATCTTAGTACAACTTTTCAACCGCAAACATATGGCTAGACAAATAGGATGATTTAGACCTTAGAGGACATATTAAGAACATGCATTATTGATCAAGGGTAGTTGGGATTATCATCTACCCTTGATTGAGTTTGTGTATAATAATAGTTATCACTTTACTATTTAGATGATTCTATTTGAGGAACTTTATGAAAGGAGTTGTAGATCTCATATTATTTAGTTCAAAGTCGGTGAAGTTACATTGATAGGACCATTCTCAGTCCATGAGGGTATGGAAAAGTTCAGTTGATTAGAGGGAGTTTAAGAAAGACTCAGAGTTGTCAGAAGTCCAATACAGATGTGAGGAGGAAGGAACTTAAGTTTGCCATTGGTGATTTTATCTACTTGAAGTTTTACCTATGAATAAGGTAAAAAGGTTTAGGAAGCAAGTAAATCTTAGTACCTAATTCATTGGTCCTTATGAAATTATAGGTTATTTTGGCAAAGTAGCCTATGAGTTAGATTTGTCGGCGACTTAGTAGTAGCAAATCCAGTCTTTTATGTTTCCATACAAAAGAAATGCATGGTGATCCCTAATTATTTGTGACCTTAGAAATTGTTCATAGGTTGAGGAATAAATAGGTCATATTGATAAAGGTTCTTTGGCAAAATCAATCTGTTGAGGAAGCTACTTGGGAAGCAGACGCAGACACCCTTTGAACTCAGTCCCAAATTGAGGTAATAGTTTCCCTTAATTAATTAATTCTTTCTATTTCATGTCACTTAGTTATTCCCATACCACAACATGTATCAATGAGTTTGAATTATCCTACGTTTCAGCTACCAACTTAGTACCATGTCAATGTTCAGGTCATAGAAACTCAATGTAGAAATTTCCGGTATAGATAGTGTAAAAGGGTTCCAATAACATTAGGAGAAGTGGTGAAGAAAA
Source organism: Capsicum annuum (assembly GCF_002878395.1). NCBI lineage: Eukaryota > Viridiplantae > Streptophyta > Magnoliopsida > Solanales > Solanaceae > Capsicum > Capsicum annuum. The sequence goes on along the minus strand of NC_061118.1, from coordinate 23,265,517 downwards.
TATGGAAATTGCATCTCCTTCCCCTAACCTTCTATCTCAGTTAGTCGTTTTTTATGGATAAATGACCCTAAGGGCAGATATTGTAACGCCCTAAAAAATCCAAGCCTAGGATAGAAACATGCTCCAAGTACATATAGGGTAAATCATCAAGTTATATCATGATCAGAAAGGATTTGTCCATTACCAAGGCCGTAAGAAACCCCTAGCCCTTAACCAAACCAAAATCTCTCTTATCGATTGCTTCCTAAAGGAGTGATCAGCTTCGAACGAGGGTAAATTCCACATTCTAATGAATTTTTGAGCCCCAGACCCACCAAATGATAGATATTTGAATTATTATTCCAACACATATAGTTTTTCCGTAATCCAACATTGAAGTAAAACATTTTGGTCTTTTAAGCAAAGAACGGCTATACAAGGAGATATCTACTAGCCAAACCATGACCGTGGGTATATTGTATAACTATACAATGGTCTTGTCTGGTCGAGACAACCCCAATATTTGAAAGTTGACAAAGTGTACCCTCATACCATGAGAGGGAACCACGATCGTTCCTTAAAACCATGAACCTCAGGCACAATCATATGTCCCACAAAAGCTATTGATATAACCAGCAAACCTACAAACTAAGGTACAACCATAGGTAGATCCCATGATTATATCAAGGATTGTCTGATCATGTTTAAAGAGATATATTCCAACTCCCAACTATGAGTTCAACCCATAGTCATATGTTGGTTCCACGATCGTGGGAGGGTCTCATACGTCCCTCCCAATAGTTTTTAGTTACAAAATTTAAAAAGGCATATTAGTCTTTTTCCATAAATTTAACATCAAAACTATGCCATTTTTGGAATCTCAAAGGTCATTATTGGGGTTAATATAACCCTAATCTCTCATTACTTAGAATAACATCCAATACTTTATTTCAAAAGGAAAAAGAGGTAATTCTTTTTTCCTAAGGTAAAGCTAGAATTTATCTTCCCAAGCATCCAACTCTAAAGAATTCTTCAAGGTTATCATCTCTAGGTATGTGGTATTTCATCAATGGGTCCCATTCACCTATTGAGTCCCAAAGTTAACACAACTCTATAGTTCATCTTTCATAACTTAGGTTTCATAGATATTGGTAAATTTATTGATATCTTAATCTTTTGATGTCGTTGGTTATAATCCTCATTTTAGCATGAATTTTGATGTTATTACTTGGTCATAATCCCAAACCCTAGTTACATTGTAAAATCCATGATTGTTGGACCTGAGCCACTAAATTTTGTGACTTGTTAAGTTTATGAAATTTACATAATAGTTGTATTCTTTAGAGATGGTGGGTTATGAACACTCGATGACCTAGGATTTCATGCATATGGTTTTGGATGCTATATTTTCCCCAGTTTATTTATTTTGAATGCTTTCAGATAGTGCATTTAGTTTAGTCTTCAAATTATTATAAGTATTGAGTATCTCATTTATCAGTGTCATTCAGTTCGGAGTAGTACTTAGCACCATGCAGACATAGGGATGAAGGTAGCTAGGCTAAGACCTTTGGTAAATATCCCTAAGTACAAGAACTACAGTGCCACCATAGATTCTAAAGGGTCACCCATCAGACAAGGCTTGACACCATAGTCCTCTTTAGACATCAGTTTAGTAGATTCGCAGTCATTATTTATACCCTTGGCAATGTACTGAACACCCTTCTAGCTAGGGTTACAAGTTGGACCCCAGTTAGCTTAAATTAGGGTATGTTAGTTATTAGTATCTCCCACTGGCCATAGTTTACAATTCAGATTAAGATTCTTACATGACCTTGTGTTCAGTTATTTTATTTTACAACATATGTTCATTACTTAGTCTTTCACTACTTACCATGTAACATATACCCTATTTAACTTATATTAGTTATTTTTCTATATCGCATAGTCAGTGTATTCAAAGTACTAACGCATACTTTATTTTGCGTTATATTGTCTTATAATAAATGTTCTAAGCATTGGAATAGCTCCTAGTAAGTTCTCTTACCCTATAAGCAACAACATTTTGGTAAGTCCTCATTATGCGAGGACCAAAGTCAGCATTTTATTTTATTTTGTTTGTGTCATTCCAAATTTTCAAACATTTAGAGTTAGTTGGGGGCTTGTCCCAACAACTCATCTTGGTATAGGCTTTTCAAACTTATTGTTAGATGTTCAGCTTGTGATCACATATTTGGATTTGGTTGATTGGTTTTCTTTGAATACTTATTTCATTATTTTATTCAGCTTCTACATAATTATTTTTATCAGTTAGTATCTATAGTCTTAGCATTTTTCTAGGTTATGGGTTAGCTTGAGGTTACTTTTAATTCTAAGCACCATGTTACGACTAGGGGGTAGTCTCGAGTTATAATAAGTAAGTTATTCTAACTTGTTTTAACAAATTTTCTATGAATTAATTCCTAGAACTTCTTAATTCAGGCTTAGGATTGAATTAATGTTAAATCCTAAGTTGGGAAAAGGGGGAAATCCTATGTTTTGTCAAATAACCCTTGGGTAAATGGGTTAAACATCATTTAAGAATAGAATTAGTGGGTTTGAATTCCCCAAAAACCTTTTTGAAAAAGTAGATGTTAATTTACTATTGTAATTCTTGTTGTAGATAATGCGTTCATGAAATCCTTGTCAGAAAGGCTAGAACTTGGCCAAAGATTAAAGGTTCATGATCTCCACAATAATATGTTGGATCCTAGGTTGGCTAGGTTTCCTTTGCAATGTCAAGACTATGATTAAAATCTATAAGCTTAGCGTAGATAATGGAAGTATGTATGTTATGTTTTCGGGTGAAAATTTTGTTATATTAATAGACTAAAAATTGTATATAAATGTCATTGTGTTGGTAATTGAATTTTTCTATATAATTGTGTTGATGACATAGTCTTTCATATAGTGATTTCACTAACTTGTATTTGTGGCATGAATCATAAATGATTGGAAAACCCTTGTCAATAACCGAAGTCAAGATTTGAAGTCATGAGACTAGAAAATAATTAACTAAAATCACATTTGTAGTGGTCTTGCTTATTATATGAATAAATTACTTGCCTAAAAGGTGCTTGTTGTGATAAGAGTTTTTCATGGTGATTTATAGATTAAGTGTGGGTTCGTAGGTGTTATGAGTATTAACATGATATAGTAGAACCTATTTGTGTGAACTATGGAATTCAATAAGAGAATTGGTAAGTTAAGAACTAAGGAGTTCAATAACAGAATTAGTGAGTTGAATTACCGAGTTCAATAAGAGAATTAGTAAGTTGAATTAGGGATGGCCATATTTGGGTAATCATTTACCAATATGTTATTTCTGAACTTGATAATGGGTTTCAATGGGATAGTATTATCCATGTCGGTTGATTATTAAGAGTGTTTGTCCATATGGAACCTTTTGTACGAGTTGACCAATGTCTTTGAGGTAAAGTTGAAGAGTATATATGGAATAATGACTAAATATTTTGTTAATGATTGGATACTCTATTAATGAGTGATTGTTATGGAAATTATAATGTTTTGTAATTAATCTCTTATTTGTGATTGTGATTGTATTATAATTGTTTGAATTGGTGGATGGGTGGTATAAGGGGGTTCATCAGGAAATAAGGATGACATAATATCATATGTGAAATAAGGGTTCCCTAACATCGATTTGGGATAAAGAGATAACTATATGTTGCTCGATATGATGGCTAAAATATGGCAGGATCTGTAAAGATATTGATATTAGCACTATGTGCACTCATGGAATGAGTGTCATACCGATACAATACATGGATTATGCCAGTTCCTTACAGGTCATGACTAATGGGTAAAGACCGAGCATGTACATGTGAAACCCCGTAAAGTTTTGATTATTTTATTTTTGACCCTCTCGCATGCTTAATATTAATTTTTGACTTGAATTATGTTTAGGGATATTAAAGAGAGTTTTGGAAAAGTTTTGGAATTTTTGAAGGGGTTTCAGGGTTATTTAGGGACCTTGAGGCAGTAAGCATTCACGATAAGGATGTGTCACTGAGGCCACCCTCTGTGATAGCGGCGTGCCACGTTTCTATGTTAAATTCATCTAGTTTTTTTCACTTAAGGTGAGGGGCTTTTGGTTTTTTTACTCCTTGTATGACTTTTAAACACCCAATTGGCCTTTCTTCTTTAATTATCAAAGATCAAACACCATTTTTTTTCTCTCTAGCTCTAAACCCAAAAAAGTTCAAGGGTTTTGTAGAGGATTCACCATTCAAGCTCAAAACTTTGAATTCTTTTCAAATTGCTCTATATTTCAGGCATGTTTCTCTTTCCCTAACTTGTATTTTTACATTGTGTCATCGTTTTAATTAATATTCATGTGTTTTAGTTGATGGGTTTGAAATTGGGTTGAGGGATTTTGATTGTGAATACTTGAATTGCTTTTCCCATTGTTTAAATGGATTATTCATGCTTTAATTTATGGTTTTTAGTACTAAATTGGTGCATTATTTTAATGGTTGGAATGGGGGACATGGGTTTCCCCAAATTGATGGAAATTTTGTCTTGATAATGGCATTAACCTTAACCCACTTTACAATCTTGGTTTTGAATATGGATAATTGCATGGTTTAACTTATTCTTGAACCCATTGCATTGTATTAAAGGATAAATAGATATAAATGGATTTGGATGGCCTTGGTAGCTGTAGATTGATTTTAAATGGAACTTGGGAGTCAATTTGGTTATATGGACTAGTTTTACATAATTTAATTAGCTTCCAAGCATACAAGTATGATTATACCATGTTAGCAAATGCCTTAATGAATAACTCTTGGGTTAATGGTTGATTTGTGCGCAACTATTTTAATTTGGGCTTAAAGGGAATTATGTATCTCGACATGAAGGTATAGGTCCTGAGGGATCAACACTGGAAACACGTTTGCCAGCGTTAGGGTTCTATGTGACTGTGTGCTTGGAGCACACATTATATATATTTTGGGAGGGCAATAGCCTTGGTGTCTTTATATTTTCCTCGATTCGTGCAGCTAACATACACTAAGGCCCTTCCAGCAGGGGGAGTTGAACCCATATAGCCTATGGGTTCCTTTAGGATGGGGAAAGCTATACAATTCAGGTTAATGGTTTAAACTTTCATGTTCATGGCCCTTTTCTCTATCCCAGGATCCTATATATATTTATATGAATATGGTGCATGTGGTTTATGACTAATTTTGGTAATTGCATTATTTTATCTCAATTCACTGAGTTATATGCCATTGCTCGCCCTACTGACCATCCCTGGAAGCTGCATTATTTCATTATGTAGGGTCCAAGGGCTTTTCTATTGTTCTTGTGCAACATTAAGTGATTTGGTATTCCTATAGATTTACTGTGAATTAGTGAGCCTCCATCTGTTAGAAGGCCCAATCATTTCATTATTTTCAGTGTTACCTTAGTATTTTATTTTGGATTCTTTTTACTTATAGTCGGGGGCATATCCCAACTTAGTTTGCTATTCTTGGTTTAAAGGCTTTTGTGGACAAATATTAGGTTGATGTGTGTTTTTATTCTTAGAATCTTTATTTGACTTATCTATCCTTCTCATTACTAATTTATTTCACTTGCGCTATTTATATTTTTTGTGTTCTTAAGGTAAGGCTAAGGGAGGTGGTCTCCAACCCATGATAGGCTTAAGATACCAGTCACGGCCAGGCCTGACTTCGGGTTGTGACAAGCTTAGTGTTAGAGCACGATTCAGGGTCGCTGGGTGTCCACAAAGCTGTGTTGAGTAGCATCCCATTTATGGGTGTATAGCATGCCACACTTATAAGAGGGAGTTTACAAGGCATTTAGAAATGTTTTCCTTTCTTGTGTTCTATTTTTGGGCTATAGAGTCTAGTTGTTGTGAAACTTCTCTAACTCTTGGCTTACTCGTGTTTCAGATCAAGACTCCCTGAAAATCTGACGGTCGTAGAAATTTTGTTGGAAATGTTGTCCCACCTAGGGAAGATATGGAGGGAACTCACCTGTTTATGAAGTGTAGACCCCGTCTAGGGTCCCTGCTCCTGACTATACTGCTCCATATAGGGTTCGATCAATGCCTACTAGTCATCATCGAGCTTCTTATCCTGGTGATACTTATGCTCAGTCAGCTCAAAAGATATCTTAAATCATAGTTCTATCAGTCTATTCATATGTTTGCCCAATTGGGGCATTACAGTCTCGTCGGTCTGATCATGTTGGTTCTACTATTAGTTCATCTGAGGTCACTTAGGTTAGCTAATTTATGAGGTTAAATTCCCTAAACCTATATAGGCTCTAAGGTTGAGGAGGATCCTCAAGAGTTTATAGATAAGATAGAGAAGATTTTCAGGGTTATGTGTAGAGTTTGTTGCCTATCAATTGAAAGATATGGCTTACTAGTGGTATGAGGAATAGGAAGGATGAGGGATGATGATGTTAAACTAGCTGTGTGGGATGACTTTTTAGATATTTTTCTTGATCACTTTTTTTCTTAGGAGTTAAGAGAAGCTAAGGCTGAAGAAGAGTTTGTGAAATTGAAGCAGGTAAGATGAGTTAAAGGAGTATGTCTTAAAGTTTCAGTAGTTGGCCCATCATGCTCTAGAGTTGGTTTCTAATATGAGGTCCAGAAAGAGGAAATTTGCTTTTAGTTTGGCCTATGATTTGGTGTTAGAGTGTAAGGCTTCTATATTAAATAATGTTATGAACATATCCAAACTAGTGGTTTATATGCAACAGGTAGAGGATGAGAAAAAGAAGTAAGTAGTGATGGGAAAGAGGCAAAACAAGAAGTTTAGATATTTAGAGAAGGGTGCAAATCATCAGAATAGTGTGAGAGATAGTAGATAGCGAACTAAGAAGAAGAATTGGGCAATTCATATTCACCAGCTAGTGCTCCTTATCCTAAGCCTTTGGGTGATCGCCGTTTTTAGTCAAGTAGTAGTCCTAAGGCATAGGGTGCCTAGTATTAGGCCAGTGGAGCTCAGTCAACCCCACCTTATCCTCCTTACCATTTTTGTGGGCAACTTCATCGTGGATATTGTAAGGAGGGGAGAAATCAGTGCAATAATTATGGTCTGCTTGGTCATATGCAGCGAGATTATCCTTTTCCAGAGTTTCTACTAGAGCTAATAAGGTTTTAGTCGCCACTTTTTCAGCTCATGTACCTAACGGCACCATTTTGGGTACCGACACTGGCCGGAATCATCTTTATACTCTTGATTTTCATCAGGAATCCGAGGCATCCCCAGATGTTGTTACTGGTATGTTGCAACTTTTCTCTCATGATGTTTACTGTTTGCTTGATCTGGGTTCTACCCTGTCTTATATGACTCCTTATGTGGTTGTATACTTTGGTTTTGGTCTTAAAAATATTTCCAACCCCTTTTTTATGTCTACTCCCTTGGGTGAGTCTATTATTTCTAGAAAAATCTATAGGGGTTGTGTGGTGTCCATTCTTAATAGGGACACATTGGTGGATTTGATAAAACTTGATACGGTGGAATTTGATGTAATCTTTGGGATGGTTTGACTCCATTTTCCTAATGAGTCGGTGATTGAATGGGTAGGGAGTTCTTTAGTCCTTGAATGGAAGTTTATTTCTTATATTAGAGCTTAGAAAATAATTTCCAAAAGGTGTCTGTACCGTCTATTTTGGGTTAAGGATTCTAACTCTGAGGGTCCCTCTTTACAATCTGTCCTTGTGGTTAATGAATTTCTTGAAGTTCTTCCCGATGATCTTCCTGAAATTTCTCTCGATAGAGAGATAGATTTTAGAATTGATGTTTTACCGGATACCCGTCCTATCTCCATTCCGCATTATAGGATAGCTCCAACTAAACTGAATGAACTAAAGGAGTAGTTAAAGGATCTTCTAAATAAGGGTTTTATCTATCCTAGTGTTTCTCCATGGGGTGCTTCGATGCTCTTCGTGCAAAATAAAGATAGGTCTATTTAGATGTGTATAGACTATAGTCAGTTGAATAAGGTTACAATAAAGGATAAGTATCCTCTTCCTAGGATTGGTGATCTTTTCAATCAACTTCATGGTGCTAGGTGTTTCTCTAAGATTGATCTTCGTTCATGCCACCATCAACTAAAAATTAGAGATGTTGATATTCCCAAGAGCTTGTAGTATATGGTTATGCAGAAGGAATTGAATCTTAGGTAGAGGCGGTGGATCAAATTGCTTAAAGATTACGACATGAATTTGCATTACTATCCAGGTAAAGATAATGTTGTTGTTAATTCTCTTAGTAGGTTGTCTATGGGAAGCTTACAGCATGCTGATAAGGAGAAAAGAAGGCTGGTGAAGGATATTCATAGGTTGGATAACTTGGGAGTTTGCTTTTTGAACTCTGAGGATGTGGGAGTGATTATTTCGAAAGTGGTTAAATTATCTCTTGGTGCTGAGGTAAAGAAGAAGCAGGCTTTGGATCCCATACTTACGCAGATTAAAGATGATGTGGGACAACAAAAGTTATGACTTTTGAGATTAGGGGAGATGACATTTTAAGGTATCAAGGAAGTTTGTGTGTTCCTGATATTGATGGACTGCGGAAAAGGATTTTGACTGAGGATTATGAGTCCAGATATACAGTTTATTCGGGTTCGACTAAAATATATCATGACTTGAAGGAAATCTACTGGTGGAATATTATAAAAAAGATATGGCAAATTTTATGGCTAAGTGTATGGTTTGTCAGTAAGTCAAGGTTGGACATTTGAGGCCTGGTGGTATGTCTTAAGAGATAAAGTTACCAATATGGAAGTCGGAGATGATTAATATGGATTTCATTGTGGGTCTTTTGCGGTCTTGCAGTCAGTATAATTCTATTTGGGTCATTGTGGATAGAATGACTAAGTCACCTCATTTCTTGCTCATGAGAACTAACTACTCAGGAAAGGATTGTGCAAAGTTATTCATTCAGGAGATAGTTAAGTTGCATGGGGCATCGGTGTCCATCATTTCAAACCAAGGTACATAGTTTTCTTCTCATATCTAGCATTCATTTCCAAAAAATTTAGGAACTCAGGTAAATCATAGCACCGTTTTCCACCCTCAAATGGATGGATAAACGGAACATACTATTCAGACCTTAGAGGATATGCTACAGGCATATATGATTGATTTTAAAGGTAGTTAAGTTGACCATTTGCCTCTTATTGAGTCTTCTTGCACTAACAGCTATCATTCTAGCATCCAAATGGCTCTTTTCAAGGCTATTTATGGTAGAAGGTGTAGATCTCCTATTGGATGGTTCGAGGTAGGTGAGATGAGATTGTTTGGTACTGAATTGGTTCACCAAGCCATGGAGAAGGTGAAGCTAATTAGATAAAGGCTTAAGGCTGCTTAAAGTTTCCAAAAGTTTTATGCGGATGTGAGGCGAAGGGAGTTGGAGTTTGAAGTAAGTGATTGGGTATTCTTAAAGGTGTCTCCTATGAAAGGATTTATGAGGTTTGGGAAGAATGGGAAGCTCAATCTTCATTACATTGGTTTGTATCAGATTGTGAGTAAAATCAGGAATGTCGCTTATGAATTGGATTTTCCTGTGAGTTTGAGCTCTATTCAACCTATTTTCTATGTTTCTATGCTGAAAAAGTATGTGGGTGATCCTTCTTTGATAGTGCCAGTTGAGAAAGTTGGTGTTACGAATTCGTTGTCTTATGAGAAAGTTCCGATTGAGATATTGGATAGGCAAGTTCGTAGATTGAGAACAAAGTGACGTAGCTTCGGTGAAGGTTCTTTGGAGGAATCAAGAGGTGGAAGAAGCTACATGGGAAGCTGACGAAGATATGAAAGCCAAGTACCCATTCTTATTCCCCGGGTTGGATGAAGGTGTTTATGGTATGAGTTCATTTCCCTCTTGTCGCTTTTTGAATTCGTCACTTTGTTTTGATGTACTCTTGCTATTATCGAGCTAAAAATATCCTAATTTATCATTCGGGGACAAATGATCCTAAGGGCGGGATAATGTGAGACCCCATAAAATTTTGAAACATTTTATTTTTGTAACGACCTGGGACTACTCCATAGTCGTCACACGGTGCTTACGACCCCAAAGGACCACAATCTAACCCATGAATGATATCTACTATGAGCACTGAACAATAATACTGACATAAATAGGGAATAATGGGCTGAAATATCATAAGATTCAAAACATCTAAAATACTGATAAAATATAACATCTACAAAACTGAATACTGTCTGAAAATCTAGTCTGAAAAAGCCTTTAACTGAATATGTCTGAAAGTGGAGTTGATGGGACAATCCCCTAACTAACTCAATCTACTAAAATACTGCTAAGATGAAGTACTGAAATAAAAGCATATCCTCGATAGATGAGGACTCACTGCTAAATCTGCTACTGCTAGCTGAATCTGGCTAAGCGCGGTCAGAAAGCTAAGTGTCCGAACCTATAATATGAAACATCATAGCGCAAGAAATGGGTACGCGGTCAGTACGTGGGAATGTACTGGTATGCTAAATGAGGTAAGGTTGAATGCATGGGTTCATATGCATGAACAATAACTAACTGAATGATATGCAAGAGCTGGATTAGCATACAAGAAGGATCTGTAACTACTGAACATACTGTGCATAGTGGGACTAGGCATACTGGAACTGAATCTGATAACTAATAACTGAATATACTGATAATCTGGAATCATTGATAATCTGAATTACTATTAACTGAGTGATTGTATTTGACAGTCCTGATTCTGTAGAATTGAACTAAGTTATATTCTGAAGAATGAGACCAAAACTGAAACTATAGGAGGTAATCATCTAACCGACATGCCCCAAATAAGATACGATAACTGAGCTAAGGTCCAATCTGTAACTCCAATTGGAAGGGTGTCATATTGTGCCATGGGTAAAAATAAGCTGAAGAGTAACCCTCTTCTGGTAGGTTCCCTAAATGAGAATAGTGGTGCCATCTACTGGAAAGTAGAGCACCTCATCAACCCTTAACTGAAAGGTTTGATGTCTCACCCTACGCTGGCTACGTAGTTCTGGAATGCAAGGATTTCTTATAAGGATCACACCCTCTGTTGGCAAGTGAGCCCTCATCCTTGGGTTCACTCAGTGTTGAATACTACTCTCAACTGAAAGATACTGAATTGTTATACTGGACTGAACTGGACTAAATTCACTGAGCTTACTGAGTTTTTCTAAGTTCTGTAATTGACTAGTTCTACTGAGTTCTGTAATGGACTGAGGGTATTACTAATTGTGACATAACTGATACTATTCTGTAACTGACACTGGCTCTAAATAAACAGCTAAGTTGTCGGGTATTAATTACCCCAGGACTCGATAGAATGAAAAGTAAAGAAAAGCATAATCTTGAATAATATAACAATGTTTACTTGGTCATAATTCATTCATAGAGACATTTCATCAAACACTTGTACTGCATTAACTTGTACATGAATGGGGAATACATGTTAGCATGCTATAATGGTATTATTTCATTGTCATAGACAATTTATCAAATAGATAAGAAGCATACTTGGTTCATTAAATCATAAACACTTAGGGTTAACATGGTTACAACAATCAACTTGCAAATTGAAGGGTTTATCATGAATATCATGTAATTCAACACCTACTAGAATCAATTCTTGGAACTTATAATCTAAATCATGGATTAAAACTCAAACAACACCATGAACATGAATTCAATCTAATTCAAGCATGGAAATTGTAAATCATAAATCTTGTATATTGAAAAAGGATTCATGGGCTCCATGGCAGGTAAGGATCCATGAAAGAACATCTAACATACCTTAATTTGATGAGTTCTTGGAGAAATTCTTAGGATTGACCTTGATTGTTGAAAGCTAGGGTTTGATTTCTTGAGAGAGAATTATCTTTTGATTTTGGGGAAAAATGAATAATGAAGGATTTTACACGTTTTTAGAGCTTAAATCTCACATCTGGACGGAGTAAAATCATGGTAAAAGACTGTTTTAACCCTGAGTGCAACTTTAATTTTTCGAGAATTTTTCCCAATCTGGACCCCTGGCGCTATGCTCTAATATCGCGCCAAGGCACTGGAAAATAACGACCAGAAAATTGCATGGTGGCGCGATGCGGTGGTATCGCGTTACCACTTTATTTATGAATTGAAAGTGCACCGCGGTGCGGTGGAATCGCGTTGGTACACTGAAAATTGACAATTGTGAATTGGGTCTATGGCGCGAGGCGCTAATATCATGGAGTAACACTGAAAATTGACAATTGTTATTTTAACACACTCCGCGATGTGCTACTGGACTGAATGACGATGTTTAACGACTGAAACTTAAAATCGCCATAACTTCTTACCCGGTTGTCGGATTTAGGCAAATTTTATATTGTTGGAAAGCTAACTGAATTTCCTACGTAATGAAAGGTTCAAATCTAAAAATTACTGAGTATTTCAAAAATTTTATTTAGGATAACCTATGTACTAAGGGTTAATCTAGGCTAGCAAAATACGGGGTATTACAATTTTTGACCCTCCCATGTGCGTAATGTCAATTTTTTACTTGTATTATATTTAGGGGTATTAAAAAGGTATTTTTAAAAAGTTTTGAAATTCTCAAAAAGGTTTTGGGATCATTTTGGAACCCCAAGGCAGTAAGCCTCCGCGATAAGGGCGTGGCATGGAGGCTACCCTCCTCGATAGTGGTATGCCACGATGCTATGTTAAATTCATTTAATTTTATTTTTTCACTTAGGGTGAGGGGCTTTTGATCTTTTTACCCCTGGTACGACTTTTAAACACCCAATTGACTTTTTTCCTTTAGTTATCAAAGACCAAACACCATCATTTTTCTCTCTAACTCTAAACCCAATAAAGTTCAAGGGTTTTGCAGAGGATTCACTATTCAAGCTCAAAACTTTGAATTCTTTTAAAATTATTCTATATTTCAGGCATATTTTTCTTTTCGTAACTTGTATTTTTATGTCGTGACATCTATTTAATCAATATTCATGTGTTTTAATTGATGGGTTTGAAATTGGGTTGAAGGGTTTTGATTGTGATTACTTGAATTTCTTTTCCTATGGTTTAAATGGATTATTCATGCTTTAATTTATAGTTTTTGGGACTGAATTGGTGCATTATTTTAATGGTTGAAATTAGGGAGATAGGTTTCCCCAAATTGATAAAAATTTTGACTTTGATAATGGCATTAACCTTAACCCACAATACAATCCTAGTTTTGAATATGTATAATTGCATACTTTAACTTATTTTTGAACCCATTGCAGTGTATTAAAGGATAAACGAATATAAATGGATTTAGATGACCTTGGTGGCCATGGCTTGGATTTTAAATCAAACTTGGGAGTCAGTTTGGTTATATGGACTGGTTTGGCATAATTGACTTAGCTTGCAAGCATATCGGTATGATGATACCATATTATTAAATGCCTTAATAAATGACTCATGGGTTGATAATTGGTTTATGCGCAACCATTTTAATGTAGGCTTAAAGGGAATTATGTAGCTCACTATAAAGGTATAAGTCCTAGGGGGATCAATACTAAAAACCACATTTGTCGGTGTTGGTGGTCCATGTGACCATATGCTTGGTGCACGCATTATATATATATTGGAAAGGTTATAGCCTTGGTATATTTAGCCTTTTCTCAATTTTTCCTCGGTTCATGTGGCTAACACATACTGAGGCCCTTCCAGCAGGGAAGCTGGACCCATATAGCCGATGGTGCTTTTAGGACGGAGTGAGCTACATAGTTTAGGTTAATGGTTTAAACTCTTATGTTCATGACCCTTGTCCTTATCCCAACATCCTATACATATTATTTATGATTGGATTTTGGTAATTGGATTATTATATCCCCATCCCCTGAGTTACATGTCATTGCTCGCCCGACTGACTATCCGTGGATGCTGTACCATTCATGATGTAGGGTTCGAAGGCTTTTTGTTGCTCCCGTGCAATGTTATGTGATTTGGAATTCCTGTAGATCTGCTATGAAGTGGTGAGCCTTCATCTTTCAGAAGGCCCAATCATTTTATTATTTTCAGCGTTGCCTTAGTATTTTATTTTGGATTTTTTTGTTATAGTCGGGGGAATTTCCCGACTTAGTTTGGTATTCTTTGTTTAGAGGCTTTTGTGAACAAGTTGTGGGTTGATCGCTTGATTTGATTCTTATGTGGTCCAATAACATGATATTCTATTTTGGGGTTCTTGCGTGATCTAGTGACATAATATTCTATTTTAGAATCTTTATGTGGTCAAGTAACGTGACTTGATATAATTCTCTTGGGATCCATACATGATATGGTGATTGATATATGTTATTTGAATCCCTATATGGTTCTTTATCAGTGACACGCCCCAAACTTCAGACCATGTCGTATGGGCACCTCAAGCACACATATATCGGAGGTCGCCCCGTAACCCAACCTAAACACTTTATGACAATATAAGAGTCGGAGGAACTTTAATTCACAGGTTATGATCGTGGAATAATATTATAAGTCAACATTAGATTCATTATAATAACTACGTCCAAGTTCACAATTGTTCACAATACCTTTATACAAAATCAAAGTCAATAAGTATATATTTCAGGACAATCTCCCGACTATAGCCAAACCAATTCTTAAAGAGACTAAGTCTAAAGATAAGGACTAAGAGATGAATGTCATGTAAGAAAGCTCACCCCTTCAAGTCAATGCACGAACCGCTTGATTGTCTAATCACTGTGTAAGTAAATAAGAAGATGCTCCAGCCTCTACGTTGCATGGGGACGTAGCGTCCGAAGACGGTTATTGGTAACGCTAGCATGTAACTCAAGGGTAAGGATAAAATAACATCATCATTTAACAATAAGTCAATATTGATATATCATAATTTATATTCATATACTTATCCTTACACATAGGTATTCCGCATGCTAATCAAGAGACCAAGGCTCAACATCATTCTTGACCATATGCTCATACACATGGATATACATATCATGATCATATTATTCCACAAGGAAAACGACTTAGCATGTATTCTCAAATCATTCATTCGTAAGACATATAGTGAAGAACTTTCAACCAAGTTAGCCCATTCAACCAACCTCAATTCCATCTCCCTGGACTAGGAACTCTAATCGTTAGTAGTCTCACTGGTCTAGGAACTTAAATCACTAGTCATGTTATTCCATTGAACTAGGAACTCGAATCTCTAGTCATATCATTAGTCTAGGAACTCAAATCACTAGTTGTGTCATTAGACGAGGTATTCCAACCTTAAGAGATCTCTTCAGACTAGGAACTCGAATCACTAGCCGTGTCATTGAAGAGGAACTCGAATCACTCATTTTTTCATGGGACTAAAAAATTGAATCACTAATTATATCATTAGATGAAGAACTTGAATCACTCGTTGTTTCATTGGCATCATTGGTTGACATTAAACTCTGGACCCATTAGCTTATACATTCACATTCATACAATGTATGTCACATTTAAGGGCTTAGGCTTATTTAGCCAATTCAATCATCATATATGACCACATAGTCTTTATGAGAGTCTCCATTGCTCAACCATCTCAATAGGACAATGCCTTCATTTATTTCATCATACAATTCAATTTGTGGTCCTCAATACCTATACAAACTATCACATATTATTAATAATATTACATCACATTTTTACCACACTTGGTTCCATACACAATTCAAGTTCATTTTCATGTCTAGGGCTTTATCCTTTCATTAGCTATCTCCTAACAATGTTATCAATTATACAATACATGGATCATAATACCTTTAAAATATCATTCAACAATCATTCATACTTATTTGGGCCATTGCCCTAGCTCAACACATTGTCAACATATAACTAGTCATTTCTCTTAGACATTTTTATAAACATCTTGGGTGTATATCTCTAACAAGGCTATTCTCATGGTAAAAATCACCAATACTAGGGTTCCTCAATACCCTCATGTTAAACAATTTACAAAAATCACCCATGTATACAATCTACCATCAATAACATGTATCAATACATATATAAGCAAGAATTATCATTTTGTTAGGTAATAAAACCCTTTTCATTTGAAACCATTATGTACACTTACTAATCCAAGTGTAAAATACATGGGTTTTAGATATATTTAAGGAAAGGAAGATATACATGCCTTAAACAAGATGACACACCAACAATCTTAACTCTTCATTTGCAATAGATGAACACCTCCGAACCCTAGCATCTAATCTTGCTCCAAGAAGCCTTTAGTGTGTTTTGGAATATTTAAGCCTTGTAAATGAAGACTTAGAAGGATACAATGCCTCATATTGTGAGAGGGTTTAGGGTCTTAGGCATGGGAAATAATCAAAAGGTCCTTGGCTAAAAGCTGAAAAGCTCACCCATGTAGGGGTACGACTCCCACTTATGGTTCCTTGATCAATCGTGACCTAGGGTACGAGTGGTACCTTAACTCGTACCTTAGGTTTTTACTAGGTCAACTGCACTATTGTAGGGTACGAAAGGGCACCCTTGAGTCATAACCAAGGGTACGACTCATGCCCCAATCGTGAGCTCCACTTATGACCAAAATAGTCCACATAATTTGAGACTTTCACTTCATACAGTTCGGTAGCATACAACTCGTATGCACTGGTTACGACCAAGGGATGGTCTTGTCGTATAAAAGGCAGTATACTACCCTAACATGTTGACTAGGATACGAATGAGGAGGGGGATAAGGGTACGAATCATGACCAAGGGTACGACTCAATGCTCCAAGTCATACCCAACTCAGAGACACCAAAAGTTATTGTTTTTCAATGGTTCAAAGTGTTGGTGTTTCAGTCAGTGATTTGGGTAATTGGCATGAGTGTGGTTAGTTAAATAATAATCTAATGGTTAATGGTAAAAAGTTATATAGTGTGATACTTTAGGGTGATCAATAGCCTAAATGTTAAGTTAGGCCTAAGGTGCTATGTTGGTAAATCATTTGTTAACTGAGCCTTAATGATTTTGAGTATACAAAATAGATGGTTAAAGAGGTGACTATATGAGTCTAGGTGAATGATAAATGAAGTCAGTCTTGTAAACTAAAGGGGTTAGAGGTGTTAAGGAAAGAATGAATGTGATAAATGAGCTTGTGATGGACTTAGCTAATGTTGATAACGCGACTTCTCGATTGAATGAATCGGTGGATAATTAACTTAGTTAATGTTGTTAGCATAATGAATTATTAATAAAATGTCTCGTATTCATACCTCTATTTCTATGCTTTGTTACTTATTTTAGTTGTGGTCAGTCAATGATGCCTACCAATATTTATTGGTTGAACTGACGCTACACTTGTTATATTATTTTGAGTTATAGTCTGAATGCAGGGTTAGTTGAGCTCCTTCCATAATAGTGATTAATATTCCTCTCCATCTTCTGTTACTCCAAATTCATGGTGGAATTTATACCGTTGCATCTCTTTTTCCCTTGTCTAGAAGCTCTTATACCTGTTAGACTAGATCCTAGGAAGTAGAGTTGGTTTAAAGATTGAGTTCCTTGTTACAAAGTTTCACAATTGTAAACAAATTTCTTCTGTATTTATTTTGAAAATGATATATTTTAATTACGGTCTTTCGCTAGTCACTGGTTCAAGTATTGGAAACAGCCTCTAGCAGAAATGCAAGGTAAGATTAGGTACATTACACCCTTGTAATGGCCAGTGGGGACCTTCCCCAACCCTATGCATAGCGAAAGCTTTATTGCATCTGACTGACCCTTTTTTTTAAGGTCTTCCGCTTTATGCTAAGGTATTGTGAAGGGTGCTCCTACTCCGGTGAATGCAGTAGATTCCCTCGTGATCCCGAATTTGTATAGTGACATTTATTTATCTTTAAAAACCCTTAATCAAAATTGAATAGTTAAGAAAGAATTTGCATAAAATTATACAAGAAAATATAATAATAATAATAATAATAATAATAATAATAATAATAATAATAATAATAATAATAATAATAATAATAATAATTAGTGACATTTATTTATCTTTAAAAACTCTTAATCAAAATTGAATAGTCAAGAAAGAATTTGCATAAAATTATATAAGCAAATATAATAATAATAATAATAATAATAATAATAATAATAATAATAATAATAATAAACGATATATGTGTTAGGATTTTAGCCCCAATTTTCTTACCAAATTTAAGTTTTACTTTTTCTTGTAAGGAAAATAAAAGTAACCATAAATACTTTTACTTTTCCTTAAAGGAAAATATAAAATTTTTCCATATTTGGCAAACCTTTTTCTTGGAGAAAAGATTTTGTACCTCTATAAGAAGACCCACTTTTCATACCATAACATAATAGCATCCACAATATAGTCATTAAAGAGTCTTTGTTTAGGGGGAGATTTCTCCCAATATGTTTAATGTTTTTGATATTAGGTTTTGTAATATGTAGGCCGATTGACCAAAACATATAATAATTTTATGCCTTTTTAGTATTATTTTTTCATCTGATTTATCGTCTCATGATTTACAAATTTTAAGCTTCCGCATGATGCCCTCTCGATTTCGAACCCAATAAGTGGCATCAGAGCCTATGGTTCAAAGATCCAGTGGTTTGGTAAAGCGAGGTTGAAGACAAGTCCAAGGCAGTTCTAATCAATTTGCAATCAATTGGATGATAATGAAGATTTTGTCCAACTACATGTGGAGAAGATATTTTAATCATATTTTCAACAATCTTACTGTCACACTTTGAAAATAAAGCTCTCTTTTAACCCTATTTAGGGCTCCAATATTTTTAACCCAAAAGGGATAATATATTTTTAACCCAAAAAGGCTCAATTTTTAAGCATGACAAACAACAGAGATAAATGAAGATTATGTAAAGAACCAAAATTATGCATATGACATGACGAAGACGGATCAAGTCAAAAAAAATAAGCCAAAAAAGGAGATTTGTTAGGATTTTTGCCCCGATTTTCTTACCAAATTTAAGTTTTACTTTTTCTTGTAAGGAAAATAAAAGTAACCATAAATACTTTTACTTTTCCTTAAAGAAAAATATAATTTTTTTTTTATATTTGACAAACCTATTTTTTAGAGGAAAGATTTTGTACATTTATAAATAGAAGATCCCTTCTCATACCATAATATAATAACATCCACAATGTAATCATTGAAGAGTTTTTGTTTAGGAAGATTTCTCCCAATAAGTTTAATGTTTTTGCTATTAGATTTTATAATATGTAGACCGATTGACCAAACATATAATAATTTTATGTTTTTTAGTATTATTTTCTTTATCATCTGATTTATCGTCTCAAATCCAAATTTTAAGCTTCCGTATCTCGATTTCAAACCCAACAATATGCGGCCACACACACACACCAAAGCACGCATATACTAAATTGGGTTTTACCCAAACGGGACCGTTTAGCCACTGTGGATGCATGCTTTTGATGTTCATTTGTCTTTAACAGCTAACACGTAATAATCATGCGCAGAACACGTGACCGTTTCCTCTCTTTTTCAGTCTCATGTAAAAGGGGGTTCCATTAGTTGTGCATTCTGTATTTCAACTTCCGTTACTTATCTTAGCCCCCCTTCTCTGAAGAACCCTGGAATCTCTCGTTTGCTGTCTATAATCTCTCTCTTTGGATTGAATTAGGTGTGAGGTAGAAAGAATGTCAATTCGCTTCAAATTCAGGAGCTGTCAAAACTTCGATTCTGTTGATATAGATGGCCGGTCCTCTATCTCGCTGCGAGAGCTGAGGTTGAAGATCGCCCACCAAAAACATCTCGACACTTGTCAGGACTTTGATCTCATTTTCTCCGATGAACTCTCTGGCGAAGGTCGTTCATTTCTTTTCATTTTATTCCTTCTGTTTTTGTTTTACTCCAAGGCCTTCTCTCTCTCTCTATGTGTGTGTGTGTCTGAAGTTTGTATTTAATTCTGAGCTACATATATCAGTGTATAGGTAGCGTGCATGTATTCATAACTTTTTATTTTTAATGTTGAAATGCATTTTTAGAGTGTGTGTGTGAAAGAGAGAGAGAGAGAACAGTTTCCTGATATTTAATGACTTTCTAATTTTCGTATGCTGATCAGAGCAACATATACCTCTACATTCCTGTATCTATTTCCTGAATTTTGTAGGCGTTTGGTCATGTTTCATTGTGAAAATAGAAAAAAAGTAGTTTTTGTTTTAAAATTGAAAAATGATTTTTGGAAATTGTAGGAGTGTTTGGACATAAAATAAATTAGAGTTATTTTTTAATTTTTGGTGGCTATTAACTCTGTAAAAAAGTAAAAAAATTTCATGGCCAAAGAGACACTAGTGACTTTCTGATTTTCCTATGCTGATCAGAGTAACATATATCTCTGCATTCCTAGATGTGTATTTTTTCTACATATATCTGAATACCAAACCTGAAATTTATCTTAATTTCGAGCTACATTTCTGGTATTCGTCTTTGCAGAGTATAAAGACGAAAATTTTCAGATTGCGAGTGGGTCAAGTGTGATTGTCAAGAGAGTTCCTGCTCGAACGATGCATTCAGCTGCTAAGTGAGTTCTTACTACTTGCAAATGCAAAATCCTTTTGAGGACTTTTACTACTATATGTTTTTTTAGGTATTAGTTCAATTGCATTCCTTTTATAACTTAGATTCTTTCATCTTTTGCTGTGAAAGTGTGATTATGAGGTTTTACATGCAGTGACTAACGGGAATGTATTTAATGAGGTAAGATTAGTTTGTGAACTGTATGAAAGAAATTGATGTTCAATATTGGGTGGGCTTCATATTGTTCACTTGGTATTTATGGGTAAATATTTGAGTTATTTATGGATGTCAATGAAAGAGGACATTCTATTATACATGAACTTGATTATTTAATAATAGATGAGATTGATGTGCTGCACCTAAGGGTGTGACCTAGCGGTCAATGAAGTGGGTTAAGAACCATGAGGGCTCAGGTTCAAATCCTAGCGGAGGCAAAAACACTAGGTGATTTCTTCACATCTGTCCAAACTTTGGTGGACAAAGTTACTCGGTGATTGTGCTGGTAGTATGTATCCTATGAATTAGTCGAGATGCATGTAAGCTAGTTTGGGCATCACAAGTATAAAAAAAGAGAGCCGGGCGATTTGGATCCGTATTTAGAATCATTAGTGGTAAGGACCATGATCTGAAGTGATATGGTATAACAATGAACCTTGTCTGAAGGTTGGTGCTGCTGAAAATCACTTGCATATGCCATTGTAAGTACCACATAGTTATAAAAGACCGCAGTAGGACATGTCATGGTTTTTCTTGATATTCGTTGAGACCAACGTAGCACCCAACAGTAGTGTATGTGCTATTTGCAGTGTTGGACGGGTTGCAGTTTTTTACTCGTCAAAAAGTGGTTTTCGTGGTGAAGTGGACTTGTTATAGTTGCATTTATAATGTGTAATTGCGAAGGATTTGTCTTGAATGGTTAGTTTTCAAGCATAGGCGGCTAAAATCACATGTTACACTAGGGTGTCAATTAGGAATCACCATGGGAAGTTCAATTGCTTCATCAATGATTGCATTGATGTGATGTCAAAGGATTGACTAAGGCATGCTTAAACCCTGGAATTAGGTTTAAAATAGGTTGTGTGCTTCGCCTCACTCAAGTGATAGTATTACCAAGGCGCTAAGGCATGCACCTTGTTGCTCATAGGATGTTTACTGAAGAAGGAGACAACACCCGACAATCGTGGAGGCGTGAAACAAGGCAATAATGTTTCACCTAATGTAACTTAGCCTCGTTGCTCGTAGGATGTATCTTGAAGAAGGCGACAACTCCGACGACTGTGGAGGCATGAAACAAGAAATTAATGTTTCACCTAATGTATCTTTTCCAATTTTTGCTTACATAATTGTTGTGCGGGCTTACAATAATTTTTCTTGAACACATTTTCCCCTAAACTTGGTACTTTTCTTATTAAATCCCACATTTTATCAACGCTTAAAGCTCCAGTTGGCTTCAGTTTTTTTCACCTTTGATAGCACTGGGTGATCATTGATTGTGGTGATGTATTTTAGTCAATGTTATTGGTTTTGAGTAATGCTTCTCCGCTGATAACATAATTGAATTTACGTTTGTACTTTTTTAAGAACTAAATTTTTGAGATTTAAAAACAATTATACATTGGTAGTGAAGTTGGAATCACAGGTGGTATGTAAGAGGGATAGTTTCAAGTATCTCGGGTCCGTGATTCAGGATAACGGTGAGATTGACGAGGATGTCTCACACCGTATTGGGGCGGGATGGATGAAGTGGAAGCTCGGTTTGGGGGTGTTGTGTGATAAGAAGGTGCCGCCCAAGCTTAAAGGCAAATTCTACAGGGTGGCAGTCCGTCCGTCCATGTTGTATGGAGTAGAGTGTTGGCCAGTTAAGAACTCCCACATTCAAAAAATGAAGGTGGCGAAAATGCGGATGTTGCGTTGGATGTGTGGGCTGACTAGGGGGTATAGAGTTCGGAATGAGACTATCAGGGAGAAGGTTGGTGTGACTCCAGTGGAGAATAAGATGCGGAAAGTCCGATTGAGATGGTTCGGACACGTGATGAGGAGGGGCATGGATGCCCCGGTTCGTAGGTGTGAGAGGCTAGCTTTGGATGGTTTTAGGCGGGGTAGGGGTAGGACGAAGAAGTACTGGGGAGAGGTGATTAGGCGGGACATGGAGCAGTTATAGCTCACTGAGGGCATGACCCTAGATAGGAAGATCTGGAAGACGCGAATTAGAGCAGAAGGCTAGGGTCAGTTTGGGTCGCTAGTGTAGGGAATTACTTGGTGGGGGTATTATTCTTGTTATGATACCTTGCTTCATGCTTTATTACGAATTTGTTTACTTTTCTCTGTTTACTATTACTTGTGGGTGTCGTATTTATGTTATGCCATCTTGTTCCATGCTTTACTATGAATTTGTTTAGTATTCCGTGTCTCGAGCCGGGGGTCTATCGGAAACAGCCTTTCTACTTCTTTAGAGGTAGAGGTATAGACTGCGTACATCTTACCCTTCCCTCCCCAGACCTCACTATGTGGGAATACACTGGGTTTTTTGTTGTTGTTGTTGTTGCTGCACCCCGAGCAATTTCTCTAGTATAGAAAGTGTGTACAAATATTAGTTGTAAGAGAGCATCCTATTCTGAGTGTGGCATCTGGACTGCCCCATGTGGGAGAAACCTTCACTTTTAAGATGAGTAACAATCATAGAATGGCTTGACAATGAGGTCCCTGTTTATCCTCTTCTTTTCTATCCCTCTCAATATTTTCAAGTCTTCATTATGCAAAGCGTTCAATAATTGCTGAAGATCTCCAATCTCCCAATTATTCAGCACTCTCTCCCATACTGAATGGATGACTTCTTTTTTGTACATCATTTCATAAAGCTCACATTGAAAATCATTGCATCTTTATCATGTGCAATAAGAGAAACGTAAATCCCCTTGATAAAGGTTCACTGCAACACCATTACTTGTCCCCAAAAGCTCGCTTTCTGCCATTTTCATCTGACGCACTTGTAAAAGTTTTCCACTCCATAAGAATTCTACCAGACAGTAAACTGAAGAGGTGTTATTATGTATGTGGTGTTCTGACGACAGAATAAATTCCAAAAGAAAATAGAATTAAAGGAAGAATAGGAGATAGGATCTAGGGAACCAAATTGATAGAATTAGGTTACAAATAGTATATAATATTAGTAACATAACAAATGACTTAAAGATAAGGAAAGAAGATTACTAAAGAAGATCTACACCTCCAATGGTAATCCAACGAGTTCTTTAAGAATCCAAAGGTCGCAATAAAGCTTCACATAAACATATCAGTAAAAAGTAAACCTAAACTAAAAGATTCTCTATTTATAGTGCTAGTCTAAGTAAACTAACGGGCTAAGACCCATATCGAAATGCGTTCAAACAAGGAAAAACCTAAACTTAACAAATATGGCCGTGTGGAAATGGGGTGTGTATATGGTCCATGTATGAAGAATGCCTTCGGAGTCTCCGATACTGTTCAAACACAATCAACCTATGGTCAACCCTGCAGTCAAATTTGGTCAACTACTCTTCATAGAGCTCCACGGTTTTCTAAATTGACATATGTCCATGGTCTATTTTGTCATCATGTTCCCCTCCCTCTGTTCTTTCTCCTGAATCTAAAGTTCTTAATTCATGCTTTGAGGACCTACATACGAATAGTTCTGTTGCCGGCGGGGTAGGGACCTGGCTCTTGGGCTCCTTCTCCCTTGCATGTGTGTGTCTCTCTGCCTAGTCTGTATTTATTTGTTTGAAATTATGATTACTAATTGCACAGTATTTATTGTGTGTCTCCCTGACTAATGGCCTGCTTATATTACAGGGTGGGCAAATCAATGCCTTTGACTTTGGGGCTAACATTTGTCCGGTGACTGAGGGAATATTTCCCGACATTGATGTAGGATTTGGTCATAAGAACTACTGGGACTTTGAGAAAGAGAACCTCTCAGGTCCAAGATATATTAATTAATTCCGACTCTCTTTATTAATTTGGAGTAGTTTTCTCTTCAGCAAAAAGAGCATACCTCTGGTTCATTGAGTGACATTAGTAAGATTAGCCACCCCCAACCCAACAACAGGAAAATATTTTATAAAAATTAAATAGTAACAGCTTGGAAACCTACTGCTTCACATATATGCTTCTCTGTACGATTTCAGCCACACTGCATAAGTAACTGCTAGTCGTGGATTACTTATTCTTTATAATTAAATAATGTTGGGCTGAAAAGGAAGCTGAATGATAGCTTGTTTATCAGTGTGTCACATTGTACTGTCTTGTGAATATCCTACAAACATATACATTTTGCAAAATTTATGCTTTTTTGTGGTTCCAGCAGTTGAATGATAATTTTATCAATTCTTCAAGATCTTGATAAACAATGAAAGATAAGATAGATATTCTGGATTAATCAATCTGAGAGACTAAATAGAATATTGTATTTTCATTTTAGGCAGCTTGTATAAGCTGAAAGTTTGTTTTGGAGGCCATTTGAATATTGGAGAGGATAGGGGGATGCGAGCAGTTTAATTGAAGCCCCAGGCATGACAAAGAGGAACCCTTTGATCAATATTTGACAATTTTTGTGCTCATCTTTTGTAAGTTTCCTTTTGTCCATAATATCTTTATCGGACAAAGGAAAGTAAGGTGAACAAAAGAAAAAAGTAAAAAAAGATTAGTACTACTACTTTTGTTCCTCTAAACTTCATAGATAACCTATGTATGACTCAAGTCAAGTCTTATAGACAACATGTGCAAACTTTTCGTTCCGGTTGGTGTTTCTTGATGGAAATTTTGACTTACAAAAAATTTTTTTTTACCGATGTTTGACGTATGGCCCTGAAATTATTCCAAAGTATATTCTTCCTAGTTTTATTTCTGGAGAAACATTCTTAACATGAAACATACTCAAAAGCCTACATTGTATGTAAAATATATAACCATGATTCATATTCTCTAGTGAACGTGAATGGTGTTTCACAATTTTGCAAATGGTAAAATAGTGATTGGAACACTCTATTTGGCGATCCTAATCATTGCCTTTCTAAATATTGTTTTATTAGCAATTTCTGTGTGACTCAAGTTTCAGAAAAAAGGTATTAAGAATCATTTCTTGGTAGCTGTATTGTTCAAGCCATTTGAATTTCTCGTAAGTGTTTGAACCCAAAAAAGAGTTGGTTAGAGTTCAAACTTGATGTCGTAAAACTAACATTTCTAGTAAAATGCTAAATAGTATGTTGCTAATAAAACTTAATCATCGTCTTTCTATATATTGTTATATTTGCAATTTCTGTGTGACTCAAGTTTCAGGAAAAAAGTATAATTTTTAAGAATCTTTTTTTGGTAGCTGTGCTGTTCAAGCCATTTGAATTTCCCTTATTGTTTGAACCCAGAAAAGAGAGTGTTAGAATTCAACCTTGATGTCATAAAACTAACTTTCCTAGTAAAATGTTAAAGAGTATATTGGTATAAAACCCCTATAGAACCATACCTCTTTAAGTTTTATTTTAGACTAAGGAACAAGTTACGAACTTGTTCATATTCCATGAAAGGAAGCTATTTACATATTAGGTAATGGCTCACTCAAGATTTTTAACCTTCTCTTTTGGTAAGTAAATTAGATTTTATTGGGGCGTATGCTAAGTTGGTTGAGAGTAAGGACAAAGAAGAGAAGCGGGTAAACAGAAAAGAGTACAAGTTAGCTAGGAAGGAGGCTAAGTTAGCAGTTACGGCGGCTAAGACGGCAACATTTGAGAGCTTGTTGCGGGGTTACAGGAGAAAGGAGGGGAAAAAAAGTTGTTTAGACTCGCCAAGGCTACAGGGAGAGGAAGGGGCGTGACCTCGATCAGGTGAAGTGCATTAAGGGGGGAGGACGGTACAGTGTTGGTGGAGGAAGGCCACATTAAGAATAGATGGCAGTCGTATTTTCATAGGCTCTTGAATGACGAAGGGGATAGAGCTATTGTGTTTGGAGAGCTGGAGCATTCAGATGAGTGTCGGGATTTTAGTTATTGTAGACGTTTTAAGGTAGAGGAGGTTAGAGAGGCTGTTCGCAGGATGCGAAGGGGTAGGGCGACGGGGCCTGATGAGATACCTGTGGATTTTTGGAAGTTTTCTGGCGAAACTGGTTTAAGGTGGTTGACTGGATTGTTTAACGGAATTTTCAAGACGGCGAAAATGCCTAAGGCTTAGAGGTGGAGTACTATGATCCCTCTTTATAAGAACAAGGGTGACATTCAGAGTTGCAATAACTATAGGGGTATTAAGTTATTGAGTCACTCTATGAAGATTTGGGAGAGAGTGGTCGAGGTGAGGCTGAGACGGATAGTGTCTATTTCGGAGAACCAGTTTGGATTTATGCCTGGCTGCTCGACGACGGAGGCAATTCACCTTGTACGGAGGCTGGTGGAACAGTATGGGGAAAGGAAGAAGCACCTGCATATGGTATTTATCGACTTGGAGAAGGCATATGACAAAGGCCCCAGGGAGGTGTTTTGGAGATGTTTGGAGGTGAGTGGAGTCCCGGTGGCATATATCAGAGCAATTAAGGACATGTATGATGGAGCGAAAACTCAGGTGAGGACGGTGGGAGGAGACTCTGAGCATTTCACTGTCTTGACAGGATTGCATCAGGGATCTACTCTTAGTCCCTTTTGTTTGCTTTGGTGATGGATGTGTTGACGCGGCGTATTCAAGGAGAGGTGCCTTGGTGTATGTTTTTTTGCAGATGATGTAGTTTTGATTGATGAGACGCGGGGGTATGTGAATGATAAATTAGAGGTGTGGAGACAAACTCTTTAGTCTAAAGGGTTCAGGTTGAGTAGGAGCAAGACAGAGTATTTGGAATGCAAGTTTAATGACGTGAGGCTGGAGAATGAGGTGGTAGTGAAGTTGGAATCACAGGTGGTATGTAAGAGGGATAGTTTCAAGTATCTCGGGTCCATGATTCAGGGTAACGGTGAGATTGATGAGGATGTCTCACACCGTATTGGGGCGGGATGGATGAAGTGGAAGCTCGGTTCGGGGGTGTTGTGTGATAAGAAGGTGCCGCCCAAGCTTAAAGGCAAATTCTACAGGGTGGAAGTCCGTCCGGCCATGTTGTATGGAGCAGAGTATTGGCCAGTTAAGAACTCCCACATTCAAAAAATGAAGGTGGCGAAAATGCGGATGTTGCGTTGGATGTGTGGGCTGACTAGGGGGGATAGAGTTCGGAATGAGACTATCAGGGAGAAGGCTGGTGTGACTCCAGTGGAGAATAAGATGCGGGAAGTCCGATTGAGATGGTTCGGACACGTGATGAGGAGGGGTATGGATGCCCCGGTTCGTAGGTGTAAGAGGCTAGCTTTGGATAGTTTTAGGCGGGGTAGGGGTAGGACGAAGAAGTACTGGGGAGAGGTGATTAGGCGGGACATGGAGCAGTTACAGCTCACTGAGGACATGACCCTAGATAGGAAGATCTGGAAGATGTGAGTTAAGGCAGAAGGCTAGGGTCAGTTTGGGTCGCTAGTGTAGGGAATTACTTGGTGGGGGTATTATTCTTGTTATAATACCTTGTTTCATGCTTTATTACGAATTTGTTTACTTTTCTCTGTTTACTATTACTTGTGGGTGTCGTATTTATGTTATGCCATCTTGTTCCATGCTTTACTATGAATTTGTTTAGTATTTCGTGTCTCGAGTCGGGGGTCTATCGGAAACAGCCTTTCTACTTCTTTAGAGGTAGAGGTATGGACTGCGTACATCTTACCCTCCCCAGACCTCCTTATGTGGGAATACACTGGGTTTGTTGTTGTTGTTGTTGTTGTTGTGTTGTGAGAAGAATCTTTATTATTTTTATGCTTATAGTTTCACCATAATTTATGATTGGTGGCTTCTTTTATCTAACCTAAGGAGGCATAGTCGCGCCCCCACCCCACCCCACCCCCAGCCCGGGGAGATACAGGTGGTGTCTGGGCCGTGTTGTGCACTAATTCACTGGATATTCGCTAATTCCTACCAGCAAAGGTACTTGGTAACTTTGTCGCGTAAGCAGATGGATAAGTTCACCTACTCTTGCTTCTCCTGATTTTGAATATTGGTTCCTAAGGTTGTAAACTTAAAAATGCTTATCTGTCTGTCATGCCAAACAATGCAAATACACAGCCTTTCTCATTCCCTCTATTTTCTGATGCATAGCGCTATTTTGTTAAGTTGACTGTTCTCTGATTCGTTTCCCCTCTTGCTTCGGTCTTCAGTTTTCATTACTCTCGCAATCTTGTCATGGGCCATGCTAAAAAATGTTTGCTTGAATACATGGTGTGTGATTAATGCAATTCTCCTTGTCACATCCAGGTTTCAGTGTCAAAAGCGTGATCCAAGCGGCTTAAATCAGGTTATACAAAGAGGTTGGTCTTATTGCCGTGTATCTCTTGGAAAGGGTGTCTCTTGTTTTGTCTTTTTCTCCCCTCATTTGAAACAAATTGGTTGAATGATTGGATCAGGTTCTAATCATAGCAAGATCCCAACTAAGTTACCTGAACCAAAAACTCCTGATGCGCCGGCATTGCATAAGTATTGCATTCTCTACCTTCTATTTTGGTCATTCCTTTAGCCCACAAGCACAGCTGATGTTTATTGTCTTATGGATGAAGGGTGATAAGCTCCGACTTTCCAGCTGTTCCCAATATTGATTTGCCTGTAGAGTTGAAATGCCCTCTCTGCAATACCGTCTTTAAGGATGCTGTGATGATACCTTGCTGCCACCACAGTTTTTGTGAGAAATGTGAGTAGTTTATGCATTATTGTGCAATTTTGTCTGTTCATCTGTACCTGCTTCCACTATGCATTTATTTCTTTGAAATGCGCGCATTATGTGTATTATCTTCACTCTTTGCATTTGTTAATACTTACCGGATCTCTTTTTGAGCATCTTGTGTTCTTGGATAATATTGATTTGAGCATTGAGAATATACTTCTACATTTTCTGATTGAATGTATCTGTAGGCATTTGTCTGTCTCTTCAAGAAAACGCAATGTGCCCAAAATGCCTTTGTAGCAGATGTAGAGTGGAAGATCTTCTACCAAATTTATCTCTCAGGAAAACAATTGAGCATTTTCTTGAATCCCAGATAGATACCTCTTTGTCAGAAAGTGATTTACGCAAATATGCTCCAGGTGCAAATGATTTCTATATGAGAATTGTGAATCTTGAATAGAGACTGTAAGTGAATGAGATATGACTGACCTGTTTCTCAATGCAGATGGTGAATCTGGCATTCAGGTGAAAGATATTTCTTGTGCTGTAACAGTTGTGCAACGGGAAATGGAGATGCCTCATTCACCCTCAGCTACTGGAAAAGGATCCAATCAAGTTATGGCAGAATCTCTTTATGACCCATATATTAGGAGAAAATCATTGTCAAGGACAATGCAACAAATGGATGGAGGAAGAGATGGATCTACTAATCATTGGAATTTTCCAAGTGTACCTGATTACCCTGAAGATTGTCCGGGTGAAAGCAAGCCTCTTAAGTTGCTTCATTCCCATTTTCAAAATGAAGGTATTAGCTCATACCTGACCATTTTCCTTAGCTATTTGCCTATTTCTTCTGCATATGTCACCAGTGGAAAGTACTGGCATGTATTCTGGTTTATCGATTGGCTGAACCTCATTATGTCCTTCCTGGATACATGTGGAATTGGAGGAATCAACTTGTCACTAGAATTTCTCTCTTGAGGGAAATTACTGATGAGATGCATTTGTCAATACTTTTTTTTTCTTCGAAAGAGAATGTTAGACTTGAGCTCTTAATGGAGTTACAAAACCTTTGCCCATAACATACAGTTCATTCAATTCGCTGACTTGTAGATTTGTGAAACATTCAAATTGATGTAAAAGTTAAAATATCAGTAACTGAATGATACCAAATTTTATATTCATCATTCATTTGCCTATTTTGTCCTTCATATTGAGATGAAGGGGAAACTGAAGTGTTTATATGGCTCTCTTTATTGGTGAACATCTCAATCTCCAGTGTTTGCAAGTGCCATCCATTTCCCCACCTCCCTATTAAAGGAAAAGCAAAGTTAATTTTTGTTTGTAGTCATTACTCAAGTAATTTGATTTTCTTTCACAATCTGTATCTTACGTAGATTTGAATTTAAAATTTGATTGAACCCATTATCTTTTCTTTTATCTGGTTATCTTTATTAAATTTTCCATGTTCTAGAGCATTGGATATTTTAGGTTTTCATCCTCACCTACTATGTTGGGAAAAAAAAATGTAAAAAGGAACTAAATTCTGTTCAAATTGATTTCTCTTGAATAAACCAAGCTGTATCACTGCTTGCAGTAAAAGGTTGAGATTTGTACTACTTTTTGTAGTCTTCATATTTGCTTAGTCTACTGGGTTAGTGTTTTTCATGTAGTTACTCACTGCCTATTTGATTGCAGTCGATTCTTCCATCAAGAAGAATAAAGGTCTGTGGTGTGACACAAGAGGTAGGATTTACTACTTTCACTGGCTCTTTACATGTGGCACTTGCATTATGAATTTATTTCTGGAACTTTTGCTATCTTAATTCTGGTTTTTACTCATTAAATAACAAATCTCTTATTACTGATTAGGAAACTTGTCTTAATGCAGGTGGCGCCATGAATTTTCTGCCTGCTGGAAGAGTTATAAAGGTCCTATGCAACTTTTGTCAGCATGCTTAGTACTGTTTGATGGGTTTTAGGGTAGCCCCTGACATGTAACCTGGAATCCAGGTTAAATTACCCTTCTGTCAGGGGTGTATACAAGTTAAATTTCTCTATATGGGTGTAGCATGTGTATTAGATAAAAATGAGAATAGGAAAATATGAGAAGGAAATGTTCTCTCTTGGCAATCTGATATTTCTTTGGGATGCGAAGAACACCTATTTTTTTAGGCAAGAAATATACTACGAAAAATTTCTCTCTGAGTTTGAATATGATCCTTTCCCTGTGATTATTTATTGGATCATTTGACCACAATAAATGATGCACTGTTGGTGATTTTGAAACTAGTTGGATGACATTTATTACTATTATTTGATATTTTACAAACATGAACAAATTATTTACTGTGCATGTACATGTTTTCAAACCTATTAGAACTCTGAAGGCACAGAACATTGAGATGCCTTGAAGTGTAAATAATATGATGAATCATCAGAAACATGCGCAATAGTACTAAGGCGTCCATTATCATGTCCATGTCTTGGAACAATGAGATGATCTATACCCTATACATCTGCATTCTTTTGAACTTCTCCCAAAGTGTGTAGTATCTTTTGTTTGGTTTAGAGTAAACATCACACATCTTTCCTGAGTTCAGACTTTCACATGATCACATTTATAATTCTCCCTTTTGTTTGTCTTTCTTGAAAGAACCACTCTTTGGCTGGATAACTTTAACTTGTGTTTTTTCGCTTAATTAAGAAAAATAGAAGCATTACTTTCTTATTAGTGATTTGTGAATCCTATGGGGCTTGAAACCAATTAGTATTAGAAAAATACATTGGTCCTGATATCTTGGATATGCTGGAATTTTACTACAAATTTGGTCTATGTGATCAGTGATAGCAAGAGAAAGATATGCGATCATTATGTACTGAGTGTGAAAGAAAAAAAATAAGTATTTAATTAGTTCTGTTGCTCTGTAGTGTTGGTCCTATAGGCGTAAACTGATGGTAGTTTTTTGGTTCTTAGGACCGTAATTGTTACATGTGTGGTTCTCCTGACCATCTCATCAGAGACTGCGCTTTTGCTTCCGATCCAAATCCAATGCTTCGGACAGGTAGACCTTTTGTTTGTTTAATTCACTTTGTATGCAGTGTGATATGTGAAATGTTTTTGCTTTGGCCGTGCTTGAATCAGGAAACGCCATGCTTTCGGGAGGATTTCCAAGCTATCCATCACCTTATTGGAATAGCAATACATACTCCACACTAAGGCCATTTGCAAATGTTTATGGTAATGGTGGAAATTCTCCATTTAGTGCTTGTATGGTTCCTCCAACACTTTTTACTACTCCTTATATGCGATCTATGCACGCTGGCATGCCTTTACATGGGTAAGTAGGTTCTTCGTTTGATTAGTCTTTGTAGCTCAAAGATTGCTCGACTCCATTATCTATAGATGGGCGTAAATTCAAATTGATGCAAATGAGTTTGATATCATGGGAACTTCTTGCAGAGGAATCATGAGAATGGGTGGTATGTCACTTCCATCTGGAAACAGAGATGATCTCCCATTGAACCAATATGAGTATATGGGTCTCCAGCTTGCTGAAGATAAAAGGAGAATGCAGAATGAAAAATTGGGAAGGTAATATTAGCTACATAAATCAATAGTAGAATGTAATCGACATGGGTTTATTTGTCCTCGCAAAATCTAAAACAGGAAATAGCCTTCCAAATCTTATCTCGCATAGATTGCTTTTGGATGTTAGCTCGACTTAATGCATTATTTGGAGTGGATATGATGTGGTTTGTCATCTTCAGCTAAATGGTTAAATTAGTCCCTCCGGGCCTCTCCGTTTGCTATCTTCTTATATTCTGAATTATCACATTCGTAAATAGTAAATGATTTATCTGAGCATGCACACTTTTCCTTTTGTCTGAGCGCTGAAACACTAAGTGCAAGAAACAATGGGATCATCTGAACATAGTGCAAGTGTTAGGATCTTTACGGAAGGATCGATTTACAGGGCGATATATAAGTTCAGCTCGTTAAAGGGAGGCTGAGACTTTAGAGTTCATTGTAAGAAAGAACTTCGATCTCTTGCTTTTTGCTTTTTTGCTGAAATACGACTTCCTGGTTTATTCTCCAAAAACCCCTTTAAATAGGAGTCATGTTACAACTAGTCTAATCTTTGTGAAAGTAGGAAACATGAAACCCTATTCTAGAAAATCTAATCCTTATGAAAGTAGGAAACATAAAACCCTATTCTTGAATTAAAAATTAAACTACTAAAATATAATTAAATATTTAATTAGTTGACTTCCATAGATCCACAACAACAAGCAACAATGGGATCATCTCAACAAATATGCTTCGTGAATGTGTTGATCTTAGTACTTTTAAGTATAAATTGTTTTCTGGAATTTCTGAATTCAAGATAACCATGGAATATCTATCAAAGTCAATCATCTCTCTCGTTTGGTTGCTCCTAAGTGTCTGCCTTGTTTTTGCTGATTACGTCTCCAGTTATTAATTTGTCTCCTCACCCGATGCCAGGTTTTGAGTTAAAGCAGGTTTGACAAAGGCTAAATATATGATTTTTAAAAGTTGCTACTTTTTCCAAATTAGGTTTTTGAACCTTGAGAAACTAAACTCCACATATGAGTGTTATAGAATATTGAATTCATTGACATCTGTCCTCGTGTCTAAACCGCAACAAGTTTATACTCTTGATGCTTTCCGGCTGAAGTAGAAAAGGTGTCTTTTCCTTCAAAGTATGGTCTTAGATGGTTCTCCTTACCACTTTAATATGTGTCCAAGTGTTGGATTCGAAGCTTGACCATGAAGCAGGTTCAACAATGGTGGAAACCCAAATGTAAAAGAGACGAAGAGAGAGAAGATGAGAAAAAATATCTTTATTCCTTTTGTCCTGTTTAGTCAACTTTACTGAAGTACAAGTATTATTATATACACACATATTGGGCTGGGTACCAGTATTGGGCTATAGTAAATGTTAACAAATTACAATTAAGTCGGGTCTACTATATAAGGAATTGGCCCAACATCCCCCTTCAAGCTGAAGGGTGTAAACACTCCAAGCTTGGGCAGGAAATGATGATGAACATGTCCAGGTAGATCCTTGGTGAATATGTCTGCCAGTTGAGCATGTGTAGAGACATGATGGAGGGAAATCAGACCAGCAGACAAACTCTCACGAATGTAGTGACAATCCACCTCAATGTGCTTAGTGCGTTCGTGGAAAACTGGATTCTTTGCGATATGGAGGGCAGCCTGGCTATCACAAAAAACAGGAACAGAAGTAATAGTGAGACCAAGATCACTAAATAAACGGATCAACCAAGAAATTTTAGCAACCACTTTACGAAGGGCCCTGTATTTAGCCTCAGCAGAGGACAATGACACAATAGGTTGTATTTTGCATTTCCAAGAAGCAGGAAAAACCCCAAGGGTAATGAAGTATCCAGTAACAAATTTACGTGACTGGGCACAAGCAACCCAATCGGAATCAAAGAAAGCAACCATTGAGAAGTCAGAATGACCAGATAATAGAATCCCCAGATCAGGGGCATTGAGTAAGTAACGCAACACATGAATACCAGCCGTAAGATGAGGAATCTGAGGAGCCTGAAGAAATTGGCTCAAATGCTGGACAGCAAAAGCAATGTCAGGCCTCGTGTGTTATAAGAAATTTAATTTCCCCACCAACCTCCGAAACAAACTAGCATCACAATGGGGCATTCCCATATCAGGAAGAAGTTTGATAGATGAATCAAGGGGAGCAACCACAGCAGAAAACTGGTCACAGTGAAATTCAGCAAGCAAATCAGAAGTAAACTTCTGTTGGGTCATCAGATAACCTTGCGAATGTTTGGAAATTTCCAAACCCAAAAAGTAGTGAACATTACCAAGATCTTTAATTTTGAACTGGTCATGGAGAATGTGTTTGAGAGCATTCAATTCATCAATATTATCTCCAGCAAGGAGAATATCATCCACAACAGACAAGAAGCCATCCCAAAACTTGGAGAATAAAGAATAATCATTCTTACTAGAAGCGTCACCTCGGGAAGTCAAAGCTTCAGACAGTTTGGAAAACCATTGCCGCCTAGAAGCTTGTTTAAGACCATATAAAGATTTCTTTGATTTGCAAACAATAGGAGAAGCAGATGTAGAAGTAGAAGGTGAAACCTGAAGGCCAAGAGGAATTTTCATATACACCTCCTCATGAAGGTCACCATGAAGGAACGCATTGTTGACATCCAATTGGTAAACAGTCCAGTTACGTTTGGCAACAATTGTGAGAAGACATTTAATAGTAGTAAATTTCACAACAGGAGAGAAGGTCTCAAGATAGTCAATGCCTTTCTTTTGGGTATCACCCCGGATAACCAATTTAGCTTTATTTCGTTCCACTGAACCATCAGATTTCCTTTGATTTTATAAACCCATTTGCAGGAAATAGGTTTCTTATGAGGGGGAAGAGGGACCAGGTCCCAAGTATTGTTTGCCTCAAGGGCTTGAAATTCCTGCAACATAGCTTCTTGCTATGCAGGATGGGAGGCATGCAGGATGGGAGACAGCTTGATGATAGAACTGAGGGGCAGAATGTGTTCTACTGAATTTCCTAGAAGGAATAAGAGGAGGTGTAACAGGTACGGGAGCAACAGGGGTAGGAGTGGTTGAAACAGGAGAAAGAGCTGAAGATGGAACATTGACAGGAATATCAAAATCAGCATACATAGATGGAGGAGAGGGGAAAATAGGAGGAGAAGAATTGGGGGAAGAAAAAGGAAACAAATGTTCATAAAAAACATCTCGTGAGTAGAAAATAGAGTGAGTGTCAAGGTTGAGTGGTTTATAGCCCTTTTTGCCACAAGGATAGCCCAAAAAGATGCATAGAATAGCCCTCGGTTGAAACTTGTCTCTACCAGGTTTAGCTATGGCAGCATGACAATAAAGGACTTCATGTGAGCATATTAAAGGACTTCATGTGAGCATATTTAGGGGTTATACCATGCAATTTTTCAAAGGGAGAAATGTTATTTAAGGAGGATAAAGGAAGTCTATTGATGATATATGTGGTGTTAGGATACAATCACCCCAATATTTAGTAGGGAGTTTGTATTGAAAAAGTAAGGCTCGAGCTACTTCAAGAAGGTGCTTGTGTTTGCGTTCCACGACACCATTTTGTTGAGGAGTGTGTGGAATAGTAGTTTGGTTGAGAATACCATTAGATGCAAGAAATTGGGAGGCTTCAATGCTGCTGCCCAGTTCATATGCATTATCAGTTCTAATGCATTGGACAAGGGCATTAAATTGAACCTTTACCATGGAAAAAAAAGACTGAACTATGGAAAAAGCATTAGATTTGCCGGAAAATAAATGTATCCAGGTTGCCCTAGTGAAATCATCTACAACCTAGTGAAATCATTTATAAAAGTAATGAAATATCGATATCCATTATAAGTAGGAGTATGAGAAGGTCCCCACACATCAATGTGTACTAGAGCAAAAGAAACAGTGGTATGAATTGTGCTAGGGGAAAAAGGCAACCTTTGTTGTCTAGCCAATGGGCAAATTGGACAATCAAAAACTTGTTTAGTAGAGATTTGAAGAGCAATAAAAGAAATAGACCTCATTTTGTTAAAAGGCATGTGTCCCATTCTTTGATGCCAAAGTAGATCCAGTTTATTAGGTACAATAGTAGAATTACATGAGGGAACTAAGGGAATAGGAGCATTACAGATAGGAACTTGAGAATAAAGGTTACTACAAGTAGGATGAGAGCCAGCTTGGACAGGATGATGATGGAGAGAATCTGGGAAATCAAGCTGACAGTAGTACAGTCCATTCCCTACCAATGTCCAGGGGCCTCTTCAGTGAAGGGCCCTGCAATTGACATGCAGAAATAGAAAATACAGCTGGGCACTTGAGTTGATTAAGAAGTTGATAGACAGATATCAGATTAAATTTAAAGGAGGGAACTAAAAGAACATTATGTAAAGTAGTATCATCCCTAAAGACTAAAGCACCAGTAGATATGACTTTGGCTTTGTAACCATTGGGTAAAGTGATAAGGAAAGGAATGGAAAGAGGTTGTAAGTTGTGTAAAAGGTGTTTGTGTGGGGTCATGTGATTTGTGGCTCCTGAATCAAGTATCCAAGAATTTAATCCTAACTGGGAGGATGCACATATAGTATAACCATCAGTACTAAAACCAGTGCTGCAAAATCCACCTGCAAAGTTAGCAAAAGCTGGAGTATCTGGCCCAGTGAGAGCACCAGATGTAAGAGAAGAGTGCTTGAGCAGATTTAAGAGGTAAGTATGCTGCTCGGGAGTGAAACCATGGTTTGATGAAGAAGATGAATGGTATGCAGCATAGGGAGCAGAGCTAGGAGGTTCAACAGAAGAAGAACCAGTTGGATGAGCATGCTGCTCCTTGTTAAAACAATGCAGCTGATTCTGAACAGATGGAGAAGCAGATGGAGAAGCAGGATGGACAGCATGGATATCTCCCATTTGAACACATGAAGCTGATTTCTTTCCTTTAGTGAACCTATAATCAGCAGGGTAGCCAAGCAGTTTGTAGCATGTATCAATGGCGTGGGTATTCTTTCTGCAATATCTGCAGTAGAGTGGATTATTGGTGTTGGATAAGGGAGGACCCTTATTAGGAGTGAAAGACACTCTCTGCTGAAAAGTTCTACCACCTAACTGATGTATGGATGTAGAGGAGGAGGCTGAGTCGCCTGAGAATCCAGAATTGACGGACCTTGCATCCTTTTGGCTTTCATCATGTTGTAGCAAAGAATAAACTTTACCAAGGGGAGGAAGAGGTGACATCATAAGAGTATTGCTTTTTACAGTAGAGTAACTACCATTTAAGCCACTAAGGAACTGAAAAAGAAGTTGATCTTGGATGAACTTAGAGAGAGCACCACATGTGCATTGTGGTCCTACATAAGCAGAATTAAGTTCATCCCAAAGATCCCTCATTTTGGTGAAATAGCTAGCAATGTCTGAAGCTCCTTGGGTACAAGAAGCGATCTCCTTCTGTATTTGAATGTACTTGAACCCATGCGATCTCCTGCACCCGCCGCTCGGTCGCCAGCAGCTGCAGCACCCAAACGACAACCAGTTCCCTCGGTCTCCAGCAGCCGCAACTCCATCTCAGCACCGGAATCCCCCGGAACCTGATCAACGCTGGGCTTTGGTTTCCGGCTTGGTTTACAAGCGTAACCCGGTGACTTCTAACCTTTGTTATTTCATTCTTCGTATTATGCTAGTAGTAGCCCCTGTACCTTGACTTGCGTTGGATTTGTTGATATTGTCTATTGTCTGTTGTTGCTGTTGCTGTGGTCGTTTCTTACACTGCTTTGGATTGGGTTATCGGCTTGGGAATCTATTTTTGGGGCTGTGGGTGTTGAGTCCAGTGGTGTTTGCTCTCTAGTTGAGTTTAGTTTTGTTCCTGGATTATTCCTTTGAATTTGTGTGAGCCTTGTATTTCTTGCTGCTGCTTTGCTACTACCATCGTTTATATCTTTATATTTTCTTATACTTTCGTGTAGTTGTGGCTGTGGGCGGTAATGGTTGGATAGGGTCATGTCCGAGGGGGTTGGGGCGTGGGGCCATGGTGGGGGCGGGGGATGAGGAAAGGGCGGGAGTGGGAGGGAGGCCAAGGTTTGGCCGCGGGGGGGGGGGGGGTAGTGGAGGGCGTGTGGATAGTGATGGTAGGCTGAGGGTTGGGGCTTGGAATATAGGAACCCTTCAGGGTAAGTCCATAGAGCTTGTGAAGATTCTTAGGAAGAGGAGGATCAATATTGCGTGTGTTCAAGAGACCAAGTGGGTAGGGTCTAAGGCTAGGGAGGTGGATGGTTATAAGCTGTGGTACTCTGGGAGCGAGAGGCGTAGGAATGGAGTTGGCATCTTAGTAGATGAAGAGCTTAGAGGCCAGGTAGTAGAGGTGAAGAGGATTAATGATAGGTTGATGACTATTAAGTTGGTCATTCGGGGGTTTACCCTGAACGTGTGTAGTGCATATGCGCGGGATCGAAGGGGGAGGAGAAGATGCGGTTTTGGGAGGCATTGGAGGAGGTGGTGAGAGGCGTGCCTAGCTCGGAGAAGATTGTTGTAGCAGGAGATTTCAACGGGCACATCGGGGCGTTATCGGGAGGCTTTGGTGATGTGCATGGTGGTTTTGGTTTTGGGGAGAGAAATGAAGAGGGACTACTCTATTGGAGTTTGCGAGGTCCTTTGGGCTGGTGGTGGTGAACTCGGGCTTTTCGAAGAAGGACGATCACCTGATCACCTTTCGAAGCGCGATAGTCAGGACCCAGATTGACTTTTTGTTGCTTAGGAAAGGGGATAGGGCGTTGTGTAAGGACTGTAAGGTCATCCCGAGTGAGAATCTTTCGACCTAGCATAGGCTCTTGGTTATGGATTTGGGTATAAAGAAATAGAAAGAGGAGGAGTAAGGAGTGTAGACCTAGAATTAAGTGTGGCGGCTTGACGCCAGTGAATGCGTGGGAGATAGGGTAGAAGTTGGCGGGAATGGGGGTGTGGGAGTGTAGGGGGGACGTGGATAGTATGTGGGATAGGGCGGCTAGGTGCATCAGGGAGAATGCAAGTGAGGTGTTGGGTGTTTCTAGGGGCCGGGTCGGGCATCATCGGGGGGATTGGTGGTGGAATGAAGAGGTGGAGAAGAAAGTGGGGACCAAGAAAGGGGCGTATGCTAAATTGGTTGAGAGTAAGGACGAAGAAGAGAAGCGGGTAAACAGGAAAGAGTACAAGCTAGCTAGGAAGGAGGCTAAGTCAGCAGTCACAGCAGCTAAGACGGCCGCTTTTGAGAGCTTGTATGCAGGGTTACAGGGGAAAGGAAGGGAGAAAAAGTTGTTTAGACTCGCTAAGGCTAGGGAGAGGAAGGGTCGTGACCTCGATCAGGTGAGGTGCATTAAGGGGGAGGACGATAGAGTGTTGGTGGAGGACGGCCACATTAAGAATAGATGGCAGTCGGTACTTTCATAGGCTCATGAATGACGAAGGGGATAGAGCTATTGTGTTAGGGGAACTGGAGCACTCAGAGGAGTGTCGGGATTTTAGCTACTGTAGACGTTTTAAGGTAGAAGAGGTTAGAGAGGCTGTTCGCAGGATGCGAAGGGGTAGGGCGACGGGGCCGGACGAGATACCGGTGGAGTTTTGAAAGTTCGTTGGAGAGGCTGGTGTAAGGTGGTTGACTGGATTGTTTAATGAAATCTTCAAGATGGCAAAGATGCCCGAGGCTTGGAGGTGGAGTACCATGATCCCTCTCTATAAGAATAAGGGTGACATCCAGAGTTGCAATAACTATAGGGGGATTAAGTTATTGAGTCACTCTATGAAGATTTGGGAGAGAGTGGTCGAGGTGAGGCTGAGACGGATAGTGTCTATTTCGGAAAACCAGTTTGGATTTATGCCTGGCCGCTCGACGACGGAGGCAATTCACCTGGTGCGGAGGTTGGTGGAACAATATAGGGAAAGGAAGAAGGACCTGCACATGGTATTTATCGACCTGGAGAAGGCTTACGACAAAGTCCCCAGGGAGGTGCTTTGGAGATGCTTGGAGGTGAGTGGAGTACCACTGGCATATATCAGAGCAATTAAGGATATGTATGATGGAGCGAAAACTCAGGTGAGGACGACGGGAGGAGACTCAGAGCATTTCACTGTCTTGACAGGATTGCATCAGGGATCTACTCTTAGTCTCTTTTTGTTTGCGTTGGTGATGGATGTGTTGACACGGCGCATTCAAGGGGAGGTGCCTTGGTGTATGCTTTTTGCAGACGATGTAGTTCTGATAGATGAGACTCGAGGGGGTGTGAATGACAAATTAGAGGTGTGGAGGCAAACTCTTGAGTCTAAAGGGTTCAGGGTGAGCAGAAGCAAGACAGAGTATGTGGAATGCAAGTTTAATGACGTGAGGCGGGAGAATGAGGTAGTAGTGAAGCTGGAATCACAGGAGGTATGTAAGAGGGATAGTTTCAAGTATCTCGGGTCCGTGATCCAGAGTAACGGTGAGATTGACGAGGATGTCTCGCACCGTATTGGGGCGGGATGGATGAAGTGGAAGCTCGCGTCGGGGGTGTTGTGTGATAAGAAGGTGCCGTCCAAGCTGAAAGGCAAATTCTACAGGGTGGTAGTCCGTCCGGCCATGTTGTATGGAGCGGAGTGTTGGCCAGTTAAGAATTCCCACATCCAAAAAATGAAGGTGGCAGAAATGCGGATGTTGCGCTGGATGTGTGGGCTAACTAGAGGGGATAGAGTTCGGAATGAGACTATCCGGGAGAAGGTTGGTGTGACTCCAGTGGAGTGTAAGATGCGGGAAGCCCGATTGAGATGGTTCGGACACGTGAAGAGGAGGGGCATGGATGCCCCGGTTCGTAGGTGTGAGAGGCTAGCGTTGGATGGTTTTAAGCGGGGTAGGGGTAGGCCGAAGAAGTACTGGGGTGAGGTGATTAGGCGGGACATGGAGCAGTTACAGCTCACCGAGGACATGACCCTAGATAGGAAGGTCTGGAGGACGCGAATTAGGGCAGAAGACTAGGGCCGGTTTGGGTCGCTAGTGTAGGGAATTACTTGGTGGGGGGTTTTATTCTTGTTATGATTCCGTGTTCCATGTTTTATTACGAATCTATGTGCTTTCCTCTGTTTTCTAATACTTATGGGTGCCGTATTTATGTTATGTAATCTAGTTCTGTGCTGTACTATGAGTTTGTGTGGTATCTCGTGACTTGAGCCGGGGGTCTATCGGAAACAGCCTTTCTACTTCTTTAGAGGTAGAGGTATGGACTGCGTACATCTTACCCCCCGACCCCACTAGGTGGGAATACACTGGGTTTTTTGTTGTTGTTGTAGTAGTACCTAAGCACATGACACTTATAGCTATTTCTCTACTAAGGGAGTTTATGATCCAGGCTTTAACCATATGGTTGCTTCTTTCCCAAAAGGGATAATATGGAGAGTGTACATCTGGCTGGGCAATTCTACCATCAACAAGTCCTAATTTGTTCTTGGCAGGCAAAGAAGTAATCATAGTGCTTCTCCACACAATGAATCCAGTGCCATTAAATGCAATACTAACTAATTGAAGTCCAGGGCTGCTATCAGATGGGTGAACATAAAAAGGATGTGAGGGATCAACATTAAATTCTGTGAATCCCTCTGTGGAAGAAGGACTTCCGTTGACCACATCGTTAACATGAGTGCCCATTTGTACAATCACAACAACAATACACCAAAATAAAGCTAATATCAAAGAAGGTGAACAGGAACCGTTGAGTGCGGAAGCATATAGTGAACCAGTAATTGTACACAAAATATGTATTGAGATTTATGAATATTACCAGCTTTCTTCAGCTATCAAAAGAATAGAAGAAAAAAAACCATTTTTGCTGAAAGCCACGTAGAAATTTTCAAAAGCTTCGAATTCGAGAATCTCCGAAGAATTTGAGAAGCTCCGAAATTGCCGGCAAGGGTACTACCTGTCGAACTATCAAGGTCCAGATCTTCCTATATCCGTGCTCTGATACCATGTTGGATTCGAAGCTTGACCATGAAGCAGGTTCAACAATGGTGGAAACCCAAATGTAAAAGAGACGAAGAGAGAGAAGATGAGAAAAAATATCGTTATTCCTTTTGTCCTGTTCAGTCAACTTTACTGAAGTACAAGTATTATATATACATACATATTGGGCCGGGTACCAGTATTGGGCTATAGTAAATGTTAACAAATTACAATTAAGTCGGGTCTACTATATAAGGAACTGGCCCAACACCAAGTACTCTAATGCTTTCCTTCTGCCACTCTATAGTTTTGGCACAACATAATGTATGCTAGATAATTATTCACGCTTCCTTTGAAGAGCTTTGTTATTTCCTTTCTCCTTCTCTGGAGTAAGTTGAGAATTTAGGACACATTAGTGAGTTTCATTTCAGTACTTGCCATTTTCCTTTTGCCTTTACCCTGCGTCCACTTTCTCATCCTTGTATAATTTTCTGTTCATTTACGTTCTTTTTCATGTAGCAGTAGTCTGATTATGCTATAATTTTAATCAAAATACCCTTGTACAGAGGGCAAAATTGCCAACCCGAGACCACCTTTAAAGAGCATTACCCAAAAAATGACCGAGAAGCAACCGGAAAGTTACAAAAGGAGAGAGAACTGTACAGTTCTGATGATAGCTTTGTTCGAAAAAGACACAGAAAGCACCTCCATGTTGAGAAAAGAAGGGAGAAAAGCCGCCATTCCTCATCTGGTAGTAGAGATAAGGTGTCTCGGCACTCTGAGAAGTCTAATGATGGGTTTCCTAGTAGTTCTGATAGGCGTAGGAGAGAAAGTCATCAACACCATAGTCGGGACTCAAGAAAGCGCCATGAATGTGATTCTACTTTGGATCACTATCAAGTTTCTGATCGTAAACATGGAGTTGATTGTCATGTAAG
The DNA here is from genome assembly GCF_002878395.1 of Capsicum annuum. Taxonomy (NCBI): domain Eukaryota; kingdom Viridiplantae; phylum Streptophyta; class Magnoliopsida; order Solanales; family Solanaceae; genus Capsicum; species Capsicum annuum. The sequence goes on along the minus strand of NC_061118.1, from coordinate 23,221,756 downwards.
AGGCTCTCATCAGAAACATCACCCAAGTTCTGCACTAGAACTTAGTTCACCTGTGCATCAGAAAGCACGATTCAAAGAGAGGGGTTTTGGGCATGATGCAAAGCACTCCAGGCACCATGCAAGACACTCCACTGATGAGGTACGTGGCAACAGGAAAAGGATGAGCAGCGGCTCTTATGAAGATTGTAGAGATGGTTATTATCTCAAGCGAAAAAGAGTTCATTGAGAGTAATGTTGGTAAACTTGTAAATGGAATTGCACATACATCAATGTAGGTGATCAATCAGGCTCCTGTTTCCTTTTGAATAGGTACTTTGTATCAACTTGTCTTGTTGTAACTTTCTTATATCCCTATAGATGATGGAAATATATAGGTCTCTGCAACTTATAAAATACATAGGTATTTTAGGATCTAATTTGCAATATCTGTTGGCTTTGTTGGTACAGATATGTAGAGTGGTTGGCCTTTGGACAGTAACATCATGATTAACCTTTGTTCATTTCCGTAACTATACTCCTCTTCACTTCTTTAGTGTGAGGTCTGGATGCTAGACAAAGGTTTTAACCAGAAGCCATCTGGTTACAGATGTATTTTGGATCATTTTATATGCTGCCCAACTATCGTTGTGGACAAAGGTATGTAAGCTGATTTGAGGTATGTTTCCTGTCTCGAATTTGGTATAGGTTTCCTAATGCTTACCGCAAGTAAGTTCAACTCCTTTCACTGGTACAAGTTCCTATTCAAGTCCTATTCACTTAATTTGGTCCACTTATCACTTCCATCTAGCTGCCAGCTAGATCGATCAACTAATAAAATAATAATTACCAAGATGCTCTTCGGAATAAACTAAAATAGTAGAACATAAAATTATGATAAAGTTGTTAAATGCAGTATATTCGAACAAGAGATGCATAAGCGCTTGTAGAACCTTCCATGATTTCACTGCCTGCTCAGCCCGGTGCATGAAGTATCTGGGTTTGTAGAACCTTCCATGGAAATATCATTGACGACAAAGTACTGTCGAAGGTGTATTGAAAATACCCACTTCCAAATTTGTGCAATTATTATGTTGGCAGTGATAATATACATGATCAATCATCTAAAAGTCCCAATGTCATTTGTGTTTTAATATACCATCCACAAGGCCTGCTGTTACCTGCATTCAATCAGTCGTTTCAATAGATTGTCCTACGGACACAATATCCCGTCAATAGCTCAATCAATTGCCTTTTATTAGTCTGTCCAGGGTGATTGTAACAAGAGTTACCTCGTGATCTTACCTATGTGTAGCAACGCATCTTCCATAGGGCACACCATACTTGTATTGAATTATGTATTTCAAGAGATCGACCAAAATGAACACCTACCTATCAATTGCCCAATCAACTTGTATGATCTCTAGTGCACTCCTGCGAATGCAACAACTCAATTTTATTGAAAATACTCACTTCCAAATCTACGCAATTATTATATCTGGTTACATAGTAGTTGTAATAAGAGATATCTTGTTTTAGCACAGCTCGTCCATAGAGCTCGTTATTGGTATTGAATTATGTGTTTCAATTGACCATTTATAGTGAACATCACTTCGTCACTGTATCACCAGTCAAACCACTGTGGTCGCTACTCGATTGTGGGTTAACCAAGTACGGCCCGCAATTGGCAAATGCTAGCGTCATCTCATCACACATTAATCTTTTATTGATGATATTGTTGACTATCGATATATTAACTTCGACGGTTACAAGATAAATCATGCTTTTTTACTATGTAAACTAGTAAAAAATTATTAGGATTTTTGTCTTGATTTTCTAATCAAATTTGAGTTTTAATTTTCTTTGAAAGAAAATTAAAGTAATACAATAATTACTTTTACTTTTCATTCTCTTTCATATTTGGCTATTTTTTTCTGGGAGGAAAGATTTTGTATTTTTGTAAATTGAGGATGATTCTCCTTATTTCAAGAGATAATAGCATTTACAACCATTTGGGCATGAAAATTATTTACTTTTTTTCGAAAAATCATTTCACTTTAGTGAAATGAGAATTCCAAATACAACTTGAAATTGTATTTGGAAAAGTGAAAACAAGTAAAACTTGTTTTTACTTTTTTCACTCCTATTTTTCTCACAAAATTTTAAAAGCAATTCAAATTTATATTCATGACAAAACACAATCCCAACTTCAACTCCAACTTTAACTTTGGAAAATTATGATTTTCATGGTTAAACGGGGCTTAAGAGTGCTGTTTAGGAGGAGATTTTCTCTCTCGATAGTTTTTATATTTTTCATATTAGATTTTTTATGTAGGTTAATTTGCCAAATCATATAATAATATTAAGCTTTTTAGTATTGTTTTATGTGTCTTTTGAATTATCATCACGATTGTTTGCAACAAATAGCTTTTGCATGACTCCCTATCTATTTTGATTTCAATAAATTGTATCAAAGCCAATGATCCTATGGGTCTTACGGTTCAATGGTATAACGGTTTGGTAAAACGAGATTGAAGACTGGTTCAAATCAATATGTAACAAATTTGATGATAAAGATTTTGTCCAGCTACATGTGGAAAAGAAGTTTAAAATATATTTCAACATTGTTGTTGCTGCATTTTTAAAATAAAAATAAAATATTAATTTTAATCATAATACTTTAAGTTTTATTTTAATCATGACAAGTTACAAAGATGAAGATTATGTGAAGAATGAAGATTATGCCATTGTCAAGAAAATAAGTCAAAAAGGAGAGATTTAGTAGGGTTTTTGTTTTGATTTTTTTTACCAAATTTGAGTTTTACTTTTTTTTTTTTTTAATGAAAGCAATAACATAATCATTTATTTTTCTTGTTAGAAAAATATTATTCTTTTTAATATTTGGCTGATATCTTTTTTTGAGGAAAGATTTTGTACTTCTATAAATTGAAGGTGCTTTTTCTTATTTCAAAACATAATAGCATTGATGATGTGGTCATTAAGAGTGTTGTTTAGGGGAAGATTTTCTCTCATTAGTTCTTATGTTTTTAATATTATGTTTTATATGTAGGCAAATCTGTCAAATTATATAATAATATTAAGCTTTTTAGCATTGTTTTATGTGTCTTTTGAATCACCACCACGATTATTTGTAATTAATAGCTTCCGCATGGCGTCCTATCATTTTTGATTCCAACAAAACCATCAATAAAGCATAGATAATATGCCTAGCATATCAAAACGCGTATATGAAAAATGAAGCTACGCTTTCTTCCTAGTAATATCGTCCCGAAATAAAAAGAAATCCTAAATTCTAAGATCAAGAAATAAAAGAAAGTAGAAAGACACAATGAACTAATAGATGATAACTGCTATCTTAAAGTTAATATTTTCTAGGAAAAAAGAATCTAAACATACATCATTAGATTGTTTGATGCAGCAAATCTTTTTAGTTTGCAATTTGTAGTAATTTTTATCTAAAAAAAGGTAATAAAAATAGATTTTTTGATTTATAAAAAATCAAACAAACACAAATCAAATAAGGAAATAACAAATTGTGTATAACAAAAATAAATAATCTTTTTCTTTAAAATAGATGACAGCTAATAAGAGATACTAATCACACCCTGCAATTTCTCAAACGTTTTCTTTTTCCTTTTTAAAACACACGTATTTCTTCTTTAACTTCTTTTGAATTCTTTCATACTTGTTCCTGCAACATATCAACAAACATCTATGTTTCCAATTCAAATCTTTCAAATTTTTTTGGTATTTTAAGTCTAGACTGTATCCCTTCAAATTGATATGAAATAGCAATTTGAGTATTGTATGTGAAATTCATAGGACTTTTGCCAATTTCTGTGGAGGATTTTGATTGATTTTGAGGAAATTATATATAAATGATAATTTCGTATGTAATATGATATTTTAGGCATCAGGTAATATATTTTTTCAAAGATTGGGTCTTTAGCAAAATGTGTTATTGAGAATTTTGTAGGTAATATCTCTACTTTATGTAATAATGAAATGAGTATATAAATTGGTAATGAACCTTGAATGGAATATCAATATTTAATATTGATTTTACACAGAATTCATACACGAAACAATCTAATAAGTATGTACAAGATAATTTTCACTATATTATTCTTTGAAATATACTCTAAAGTGACAACTATTCAGAGTAGAAATATCTAATTATTGATATACAATAACATTTAACTCTTGATCGCAATCTTAGCATATGTTGTAGTTTGAAAAAATAAATTAATAAATTGGTGAAAAAGTTGTTTTCATCATCAGTATACCGTATATATATAATTAAAAAAATCGAAATCTATTCTCGTTGATTTCACATTGTTTTCTTTTCTTTGTTAGTTATTGTATTTTTTCTTGTTTCTTCTTGAACTGAAAGTATTTGAATAAAAGAAGTTTGAATTAACTAGGGAAAAATAGAACCTTGTGTATATGAATAAAGTGAAATCATTTAATTGCTGTAAAGTAGGAATCCTATTAAATGGGGAAAACTTTTACACAAAAATTTACTTATTCCATAAATTAAGATAATTATTGAAATTAAAATTTATTGTTACCATAATTATCAAAGAGTTACTACTATGGAGAGGTAGACTATTAAATATTAAAAAATAGGAGATAATTTGACTAATAAATATTAATAAATGATTTTTTTTAGAATTTTTTTTTTTAAAATTGTTATAACTTGCAATTAAATCTTTAATTGAATGATTATGAAAAAATATTGCTATAACTTGTAATAAACAATTTAATAAGTATATACAAGATAATTTTCACTATTTTCTAGTAAAAAAATCAAAAGCAAGCACCAAATCATAAGATTAACCTCAAGAGATATATCCTCTATATAAGACTATCTTTAGAGGAATGATCCCTCGAGCAAGCAATCCCATCAATAATGTCAAGTAACAATGACCTTGATCGACCTTAACTCTTTCAAGAGCATTAGTATTCAAGTGAATATCCATAATTCTTCAAAATAATCCAAGTTCAAATGAGTTATTCTCATTTATTTATAATCCAACTTAACTATTACAAAAATGCCTAAAAGTGGCACTCTGATAAGTGCAAGAACAACCCAAAACAAATTGCTCGTATCGTATATGATGTAGCTTGAGGCGTCTCACTCTTTTTTGCGTTGGCAAGTGTTTTATTGCTCTAGATAGTGAGCCTTGAATTTTCAGCTGAATGTGACTTGATTTACGATTGCACTCCTTCATTTATGGTCACATCAAGCTTAGGATCTTACATCGCTAGTGATTCCTTCTCCCTGCTCCAAGTATTCCTCTATGTGGAGTCTTGTACTTTCATTTTAGCAGGTTTTTGAGCTTTAAGCTTTCATTCCAAGATTTTTTTAAGCTTTCGAAATAGTTACTTGATGCAAAGCTCTTGAACCCTTGAGCTCGGATTGGCATGCATGCATCAGTCTTATGTATGCTTGTCATGTCATATATATGTCCTACCCCACGTTACAAAGAATATTGTAGACAATAAAATTCACGTCAAGAAAATTATAGTCAGGACAAGAAAAATATTGCAACAATCATTTTGTTGATTTCAATACGTTACGATATCTATGAATCTTTTTATGTGCCTTTTCAAATATAAATTCAAGGGCTTTAAGCCTGATCTTGAATTTGAACTTAATTTGTAAATTTGATGAATTTATTCTTGACTTATGAAATTGGATTCAAGGGCCTTTGAGCTTGATCTTGAATAAACATCTTGATCTTGAGTTGTATATGAACTTGAATGCTTGATTTGTAGTTTGTAGAGAAATTTGTTGTGTTTGATCCACGAGCTCTCTCCTACTTCTTGTTAGAATTCTTGGTTCCTTTTCAACCAATCAGATTGAAGTGACATGATCATATTTGATGGATTGAAACACATTAACTTGCACACATGAGATGTTTTTATTGGCATTGGATTAGGTTGGGCATACTGCATCATTTTAACATGTGACATGATTCTATTGGCTCCTTCACTTGACTTCACATACCACGGCACTTGGCATGCCACGTCATTTGACATGTGGCACCTAATTAGACCTCTAGAATAAGATGAAATCCAGGACTTAGCGAAATGGGTTCATCATTTACAGCTTACATCAATGGATTAGCTCAAGAATAGAGAGATCGTGTATGCAATTTTATGGAAAAAATGTGCGAAAAATATCTGTACTTAGGCGAAATTTATAGTTACGCATCCTGAACTTTGCGGGGGTCCTATGACCCCTCTAGACTATTTTTTACCATATTTAACTGGCATATATTTGTCCTTTATCAAACATTTTTTTCTTATGCACTCAATATCATGAAATGCATGCAGTGACCCAAGTGTCAAATATATATTAGTTAAATACGGTAAAAAATAATCTATGGGGATCATAGGACCTCTGCAAAGTTCAGGATGCGTAACTACAAATTTTGCCAAAGTATAAATATTTTTTACACCTTTTCCCCATAAAATTACATACACGGTCTCTCTATTCTTTTCTCCTTCCATCTCTCTCCCTCTTTGTTACTTTGTCACTCATTCTCTCTCTCGCTCCTTAATGTTTTTCTTTTATTTATTTTTTGCTGCAATTTAATGCAAATAAATATATATAAGTTATCAATGTATGAATTAAAGTTTACAACATAGTTTATCTATTTTATATTAATTTCATTATGTCTATGATAAATAATTTATATTAAATTAACAATGTTTCTTTTATTTATAAATACAAGAATCACATGTATCTAAAAATAATTCACATGCTTAATCGAACTTATACATATGCTTATTGCATACATGAACACCATTTTATATTATTGGATAAAAACTAAATCACATTATAAAATTGTCTATCTTAAATTGAATGTGTATACATTTATATATATGTATGTGTACTTAAAGTTGACTTACTCAATGTATGTGTTACAATGAATACATTCTTATTATTTGTATACGTAGATAACGATAATTATATGATATCAATCCTTCACAATTTGTATATTCTTTATAATTTTTCAGTAAAAAATCTAAAAAATTGATGAATTCTTTTTTCCAAATATAGTAATATTTAAAAGCTTATTGAAGATTTTGTGGATATGTGATGAAGATAATTATGGTTTATGGTGTGATTATAGGAAGAAAGATGGGGAAAAAATTCTGGAGAGAAGTTTAAAATAGTTTTCATTAGAGAGAGGTCATCTTTTCCCCCTGAACTTGTCCTCCAGACTCATTTTAGCATTTAAACTTAATTTCTGTTTATTTACCTCCTTAACATTTTTAAAGTGTATTTGTTTGACCTCTAAAGCTGACGTGATTTTTTTTTATAAAAAAGGGGCGCGTTTATTTATTAAAAAGAAAAAAAAACCGTGTCTTTTTAATTAAAAACTAATATAATCCCACTTTTTATTTTAATATACATTAAAAAAATATCCTTCTTCTTCAGTGCTCCACCCCCCCCACCCCCCTCATGGCAACTCACACCCACATCCTACACTCTTTTCTTCTCCAATTGATCAAGAACAATAATACTCATTTTCTTTAAACCATCAATTCCTCCATTAACAATCTCATCCATTTTCTTCAACCATTAATTTCTCCATTAACAACTTCACCCATTTTCTTTAACCATTAATTTCCCCATTAACAATCTTACACATTCTCCATCAACACTTTTAAGATGGTAATTAATCAGACACAAGATGTAATAATTAAGATGTAATAATTCAACATTCTTATACCAAAAAAAAGAAAAAAAAACACCCTTCAGCTGAAAGCTTTGAAAAAAAATGAAGTTTTTTTTTGGCTTTGCTTTTTTCTGATTTTGGAAACCATAATTAACAAACTATGTGATTGGTCTGAGATCATCATAGCGATTATGTTGTTTCAAAACCAAATCTTCAGCCCTCACAATCAAAATTATATTTGCAATTTATCCACTATGTTTGCTTTGGTCCAAGACTATGGAAGAAGAAGACTCACCTGTCTTCTTAAAAAAATGAAGTTTTTTTTGACTTTATTTTTTTTTTTTTAAAAAACGATTGAGATTCAATTGAAAAACTAGGGAGGTGGGGCGCTGGAAGAGGAGGAGGGGTGGGGCTTCCGTTTCCCGGGTAGGGGTGAGGGCTGGAAGAGGAGAAAACGTAGAGAGGGCGGGGTGGGCGGATGGGGTGGGGTGTGTGAAGAAGAAAAAAATGGGGGGTGGGGGGTGCCTATATATATATAAATAGTACATACATATTTTTTCTTTTCTTTTTTTTAAAAATATATAAAAATAATGTATGGGGGATTAAATTTCCTTTAGAAAAATAGTAATTTCTTACGTGGTAATGACGTGGCATTGATGTGATGTTGATGTGTAGGCGAGTGTAACACACTCTCCGCTGTGAGAGTGGTATTCAGTTTTGAAGGATAAAAATAATACACTTTAAAGATGTTAAGGGGGTAAATAAATAGAAGTTTAGTTTAAGTGCTAAAGTGAGTTGAGCGACCAAATTTAGGGGGGAAATCATGTCTTTTCTCTTTTCATTAAGAAGAGAGAGAAAAGATATTTAAAATTAAAATGTATTTAAAATGAATATAGAGAAAATATTTTAAAATTTAAAATATATTTTAAATGGATAGAGAGAAAGTATTTTAAAATTGAAATGTATTTTAAATAAAAAGCATAATTAAGTGAATTTTGGGGATAAAAACTCAACAAATATGTTTTAAAAAAAAAAAGAGAAATATTAAATAATTAAAATAAATTTTAAACGAGGAGAGAGAAAAAAAGAATTTTTCTAGTATCAAATGGCCAGAAATATTGAAATTGGACATTTGATGCCAAAAAGAATTGGCCAATCTAAGCCAATATGAATTCATTGTTGTTATGCCATGTCATTTATTCTTAATTTTTTTTTAAAATAAAAAATTATCCCTTGCACAGTGACACTATGGACGAAGTCCAATTTCTTTTTGGACAGTGAGTAGGAGTTTTGAGTTAAAGGTGATAAAAGAGTTTGAAAATGGGGTGTAGGTGACTCAAGTTTTAATAATTGACTGTAGGTGACAATTATTTGATTATTGATTAAGAAAGTTGAGAATAACCTACAAGTTTTTTAATTTACATTTTGATCCATTATCCTAATATAACTAGAAAAGAAGGGGGGAAACGTGTGTTTCTCTCTTTTCACATTTATTGTTGTTTTCTCTTTCTTCGCTTTATTATTGTTCATTGCTTCTTGTTGCTGCTTTGCTTGCTTTATTCATGATCATCTTCTTCATTATCACTATCTTCTTCTTGTTGTTGACCATTGTTGTTGTTACCGCTGCTACTGTTAATTTTGATCATATATTACCTAGGCATTACTTCATAGGTGATTTTGGTAAGTTAAATTATGATTTTTAGTTGAATTTCTCATCAATGTACAATGCTACTTTTGGTTTTTCAATAATGGATAAGACCTGAACATGAATCCAACAGATGAGTCATCTGTAGCAACAGATTAGTCATCTGTTGAACAAATGACACATCTGTCACAACATATGACTTTCCTATTGGGATTCATATTACAAAACCATAGAACTTGAAGCCGATTCCAACATATGAGTCATCTATTGCACAGGTGAGTAATCTATTGCAACAGACGAGTGATCTGTTGTAACAGATAACTCATCTGTTGGAATCAACTTCAGGTTCTAAAGTACTGTAACATGAACCCCAATAAATGAGTTATCTGTTTCGATAAATAGAGTCTTTTGCAATAAATTGCTCACTTGTTGCAACAGATGACTCATCTGTTAGAATCAACTTTAGGTTCTATAGTTCTGTAACATGAATCCCAACATGTGAGTGATATGATATAACAGATCAGTCATCTATTGCAATAGATTACTCACTGTTATAATAGATGACTCATTTGTTGAAATCAACTTCAGGTTCTATTGTATTGTAACATGATTTTCAATAGTTGAGTCATCTATTGCAACAAATCACTCATCTGTTGCAACTTATTACTCACATGTTGCAACATATAACTTATCTATTGGGATTCATGTTACTATTTCGAGAAAAAAAATCTTAAGCTTAATCTAATATACATCCCATCTGTTGCAACATTGGTAATGATAATGTAGTGTATATAATTCTTTATGTTATTGTATATACTATACAATCATTATTAACTTTATTATAATATTATTATTAACTTTTTTAGCAAATGTCTGTCTTTAGGTACCACTAATGGCGGAATCAATAATAACAATAGGGGTGAATTGTCATGGTGAATGGATCGAGAAGAACAATCGATATATTTGGCATTGGAAAGAGGGTGAAATGTTAGAGACGATAGCAATGACAGTTCGAAGTGATGTTTTGTATGGTGAATGGACTAATTTGTCAATCGAAAGAACTTGTTATCAGCTTCATGCAAAACTCCTTTGAAAATCAGAGAGTACGACCTTTCAAGATAATCGATCAGGTTCGGTTGCGTGCTTATCTGAGTAATTAATCTAGGCTGATGTTAAGGGTGTGCGTGGTTGAAAAATCGATAGAGAATGAGAATCAGACTGTAAAAAACGAACAACAAGATATGTTTGATGATTAATTGGATGATTTGGACATGAATAGTTTAGATGATGATCAAACACCTACACCCATTATTGCAAGCAATACAGTGGACAGTTCTTCTCAATCAAGACAGTTGGACAATCTTCAAGATGACTAGACTGGTTTTTACAAGGGAATGACATTCAAGAATAAGGATGAACTAGCTACTTCTTTGTATATTGCTGGTTTGAATTTTTTTTTGACTAAATAAAGTGATTAGTTCGGGAAATGTTTATTGTTTTAGTTGTGCTCATCTGGACTGTAAATAGTGGTTGAGGGCTATGAAATACTTAAGTTCTGACAGATTCGTCATTAGAGTTTATGAAAAGTATCACATGTGGTTCAGAGCATATTACGAGTCATAATCCTCACGCCACGACAAAGGTCCTTGGTAAATATTTTCCAAAGAGATTTTCCAATGACAAAGACCCTTCTACAAGTGATATGACCAATAACTTCGTACAAAATTGGATTTTACGGTCAGTTATTAGAAGATTTATATGACCATGAGGATTTTCAAGTCGTTGGTTAGGGGGACATATGAACAACAATCTTTGATGCCTACCATTACATGCTTGAGTCCACAAATTCCGAAAGTAAGATGGTGTTGCATGTTGATGGAAATGGAAGGTTAAAGTAATTTTTTGTATCCTATGGTGCTTGGATTCTTGGTTTTCAATATTTGAGAAAAGTCATAGCCGTCGACAGGACTTTCTTAAGGATCAAGTATCAAGGATTTTTGTTAGCTACAATGGCACAGAATGCAAATAATCACATTTTTTCTATCGCTTTTTGCGTAGTGGACAAGGAATGTGATTCCTCATATGCATATTTTTTTTGACTAAATGCGAAGCTGTGTAGACGATACAGATGAGTTGTGTATAATTTTGAATAGGAATCCAAGTATCCAAAAGATGGGTTCAATTTTCTACCCTTTAGGCCACTTTGGTTGTTGCATGACGCATCTTGGAGAAAATATTCGAAAACACTATCACAACGAAAGGGTTGTGTCTCTTTTTATAGAGCAACTAAAGCATATGATACAATTGAGTTTTTTTGACTATTTCAATCAGATATGGGATCTCTAACGTGTCGGTTTCGAGAGATGGAGCCAGATATTTATCCGAAAATAGGTACATTGTTACAAATTTAATGTCTTGTTTAAGTTACATGTTTATTATAATATTATATGTCGTGCTAAGTGATTTTTTGTATAGGTATAGTATTATGACATCAAACATAATTGAATTCATGGATTCAATGTTTGGCGTTGAAAGAGAATTTTTTATTGTGGTGCTACTTAATGAAATAATCAAGAGGTATGCCAATTTTTTTCACAAAAGCCGTATGCAGTTTGTGAACTCAAGAAATAGAGTTGTTCCAGAAATTGAAAAACAAATATCAAAGAACCTCAGTTTGGGGAATAAGTTATTGGCTCATCAAATAGCAAATTACAAGTTCAGTTCGACGGTCATGATGATGTTGTCATGGTTGATCTTCAATGAAAATCTTGTACATGTAGAGTTTTTGACTTTGACCAAATACGTTGTCCACGTGCTATGGAAGCGCTTTGAGCCCAATATGATGCACGATATGGAACTCGAATTTATGAGTACACATATCCATATTATTTAGTGGAAAGATATAATGGCATATTTTGAGAATATTAATTCGGTGCCTCCTGAATATTCTTGGGTTGTTCTTGCTGAGCTTTTGGAGGGAAGAAGGCTATATAAGAGGAGGCGTGGAGTCTGAGAATCATTTCCATCAAGAAAAATAAGTGCTCCATATGTAAGAGCATTGGTGACACAACTCGACACCAGGACTTGTCGTAATGGGCATCTCAAGTCCAACCAGGACTGGGGATTGCCCCTATTACCCAACCCAACCACCTATATCCAGCCTTAGATGAGCTGAATTTATAATATATAACAAGATAGAGTTATTGTTCTCATTAAGAATCTGGGATAGGGTCACAACCATGACCGACCCAACCGAGTCCAACTGTACCGCACCAACCACCCAAACATACCAAACCAAACCAACCAAACCACAGACCATAAACCAAAGAAAATACCAAAACATAATATGAAAATCAATCCCAAAATGTAATATGACGGAATAGTGAGAAATCATGTCCGATGATGCCAGCCTCAATATCAATACCAATGCTAAGGCTGACACCTCTACCAATCTTGCCTATACCAACCCCCAGAAGTACCACAAAGCCTCTATCCAAAAGATTAAACAAATTCGATTGGGACATGCCCCCAACCATGGCCAAAACCAATATCCAAAATAAAAGAAAAGTGTCGAAATAAATCCATAACATAAAATGATGCTTTCCAAAAGGATGGAAGCTCACCACTTCAGTTCAAATGATGATTCCGAATCCGTGTGCTAAACAGGAGGGGTAGGATGGCCGGTTCCTGCATAGCATGGGTATACAGCCGCCAGTAGAAGGGGTTAGCGAATGACCGCCAGTATGAATCCCAGGATAAGGATAAAATAATGCCAGTTATGAAACCAAGTGAAACCATCCATAATGCATACAACCAAACATATATAAGTGCCGGGAAAGAAAATTGGGTTTAGCATGCATTTAAAACCTTTATACCTGGGTTATGTGGCTTTGCCGTTCTAACCACCCACGGGCCATATGGGTTCAACTCCCCTTGCTGAAAGGGATCCAATGCATGTAGCCGCACGACCAGGGAATATCCCATGAGATGACAAGTACATCCCCTAATGTAAAATATGACACGCACATGGTCATCTAGACCCCTCATATCAACAAATATGAGTTTTCGATTTTGGTCCCCTGGGACCGCCACCTTCCACGACTTAGCTACACACCCTACCATTAATGTCCAATTAAAATCATGTCCAAACAAATCATACATAATTTACTAACCAAGGCCAATATTAGTGGTATCGTCATACCATCCCTTACTTACAAGTAATATCCATAGTCAAACCATTTAGGTTAAGGGGACCTTAGGTGCCCTTCCAATTACCATATTAAATCTACTTGGGAGACTTCCATGTTCTCCACAAGCATAACCATTTAGTCTTTAGCCTTTTCAAATCATTTAAACTATGCATAAATCCTTTATCCAGTTTAAAACATACAAGATTTTCATTAAAAGAAGTCGATGCAATGAACATATCTTTCTAAGCATTTTATCAAACACCTTGGGGGCATAATATAACCAAAATCAATTCCAAAGACCATTAAACCATTGCCATGCAATCCATTTATCTAAATCCACCATTGATACATATAAAAGCATAAGTAAAACCATAGGAAACTATAACCAAACATTCAATATCAAAACCCCCAAATAATAATTGGAAACCTTAATCATGAAATAGTAAAATCATGAAATCAATCATATAAACAATGCCTTTAGTTGAAATTACAATGAGGGAAGAGAGTCATGCCTTATACCGAAGAATTGATAGCAAGAAATCACCAAGATGAGCCCCAAAGCAATCCACAAGATGAAACCCTAGCCTTCTTGCCCCAAAAGCTCTTGAGAGAATTATGAGATATTTTGGAATAGTTTCTAAGTGTTAATGAATAGAATAATAGGGTAAATAGCCTCCAAAGTGTATTAGAAGTTGTGGGTCCTAGTTAGGGTAAGTAGGGAAATATCCAGAATACCCCTACTTAAATCCCTTAAAACCCGTCACAGGGATACGACTGACCCATATGAGTCGTACCCTCCTATACGATCAGTATCCATCACTCGTATCCAAGCCTCAACCCTTTGATAAAAAACTATCCAGTATACGACTCATCTAACCAAGTTATAACCACATCATACGATCTGTACCCATAACCCGTATCCCTGGAAGAATAAAATACCAGGAGAATCAAATACTTCCCACCATACGAGTCCTTGGTACGACTCGTACCAAGCTCTACGACTCATACCCCTAAGTCGTACCTATTCTAGTAGCCAAAATCATCCCACCCACTAACACTGGTCAATATACGATAGGACCATAACACTCGTACCCCAGCATACAAATCATACCCATGAGTTGTATTAGGTCTGTAGAACGAATTTCTATAAAAAATTTTAAGGGTCAAAACCCAGGATGTTTCAGTATCCCCCACTAGGAACATTCATCCTCGAATGAAGGACAAGGTAGGGGTAACCACACACAGAGTCATTTGTATTATCAAATATCCCTTCAACAAAGTTTGAAAACAAAGAGGCAAAGATGTTAATCTTTCCTTTAACAAACTCAGGAAATAAAGATCTGTTCAAGACGCATACCTTCCACACAAATCCCAGGAGCAGAAAACAAATGCGGATACTTAGACTTCATGTCTTCTTCCGCTTCTCAAGTAGCTTTTTCCACCTTATGTTCCTCCATAAAACCTTAACTGAATTCCTTGGTTTGCAACCAATGAACTTGTCTATCTAATAGCTCAATCGGGACCTATTCATAAGACAAAGAATCCGAAATATCCAATCCTTCCAAAGAGACAACCGAAGAAGGAGCACCAAGACACTTCCTCAACATAGAAACATGAAAGACTGGATGAACCAAACTTAAGCTAAATGGTAACTCCAACTCATAAGAAACATTGCCAACTTTCCATAAAATCACATATGGACCAATGAATCGAGGAATAGGTTTCCCCTTTTTGTCAAATAGCACCACACTCATCATGGGAGACACCTTAAGGAACACCATATCCCTGACCTCAAACTCTAAGTCTCAACGCCTAATATCCGCATAGGACTTTTGGCGACTTTGGGAATCTTTAAGCCTATCCCGAATTATCTTGACCTTCTCCATCACTTGATAAACAAAATTAAAACCAAATATGTCATCTTCTCTAAGCTCAAACCACCCAATAAGGGATCTACACCTCCTACCATACAACACCTCAAAAGGATCCATACAAATACTTGAATGATAACTATTGTTGTAAGAAAACTCCACCCAAGATAGATGCTCAACCCAATTGCCACCATAGTCAATCACACAGTCCCAAAGCATATCTTTTATTGTCTGAATAGTTCTCGCCGCTTTCCCATCTGACTGTGGATGAAATGCGGTACTCAGACTAACCTTAGTCCTCAACCTTCTCTGAAAAGATCATCAGAAATGAGACGTAAAGTACGTACCACGATTAGAGATAATCTAAATAGGTACCCCATGAAGCTTCACAATATCTTAAAGATACAACCACGCATAATCCTCCACCAAAAAAGTAGTTCGTACTGGCAAGAAATGTGCAGACTTGGTCATCCTATCCACGTTGACCCAAATCGAATCATACTGACTGATAATGAAGTCCATATTGATCACTTCCCACTTCCATTCGGGCAAATCAATTTCCTAATACAATCTTCCTGGCCTCGTGTGCTCAACCTTAACCTGTTGACACACCATACACTTGGCCACGAAATCATCCACATCCCTCTTCATGCTATTCTGCCAGTAGATCTCCTTGAGTTCATGATAAATCTTAGTTGAGCAGGGATGAAAAACATAGAACGACTCATGTGCCTCAGCCAAAACCCTTTTGCTGTAACCTATCGATATTAGGAACTCATAACCTCCATTGGTACTGTAATATACCATCACCACTGATCTCAAACACCACTACCTTTTGCCTACCAACATCACCCTTGATTCTCATCAAGATAGGATCTAACACTTGCTTTTCTTTAATCTCTTCACCAAGAGATGATCGAACCACTTCTTGCACCATCACACCACCATCCTTAGAGTCCAAGAGATGAACTCCAAGATTAGCCAAGTGTGAATATCCTTCACCAATTTCTACTTGCCTTCTTCCATGGGAGCCAAACTACCTATGGATAACCTGCTAAGAGAATCAACAACCACATTGGCCTTACCTGGGTGGTAGTGAAAACTCATATCATAATCCTTGAGAAGCTCAAGCAACCTCATCTTCCTGAGATTAAGGTCTTTCTAAGTGAACACGTATCGAAGACTTGTGATTAGAAAAGATATCCACGTGAACACCATACAAATAATGCCGCCATATTTTCAAAGAAAACACAACCTCCAACAACTCCAAATCATGAGTAGGATAATTCCTCTCATGTACCTTTAATTGCCTGGAAGCATAACAATCACCTTTCCATGCTGCATCAAAACACAACCAAGCCCTACCCGAGATGCATCACAATAAACCACAAACCCATCATTGTCTTATTGCAAAGTTAGGATTAGAGCTAAAGTCAACTTATCCTTCAACTTCTCAAAACTCCCTTCACAAGCATCTGACCAAGAAAACTTAACCTTCTTCTGAGTCAACTTAGTCAAAGGAGTAGCTATCGAAGAAAAGCTTTCCACAAACTGCCTATAATACCCGGCTAAATCTAAGAAGCTTTGAGTATTGGATGGAGTCGTAGGCTTAAGCCACCTCTTCACCACATCAACCTTCTGCGGATCCACCATGATCCCTTCACTAGAAATAATATGGCCCAAGAAAGTCACAACATTTAACCAAAACTCACACTTAGAGAACTTGGCATACAACTGTTGTTCCTTTAGGTCTGTAACACCACATGGAGGTGATTAGTATGATCCACTTTACTCTTTGAATAAACCAAAATGTCATTAATAAACACAATGAAGAAGAGATCCAAATACCACCTGATTACCCTATTCATCAAGTCTATAAATGTTGTCGTAGCATTAGTTAACCTAAATGATATCACCAAGAACTCAAAATGCCCATACCGAGTACGAAAAGCCATCTTAGGGATATCCACCTCCCTAATATTTAGCTGATGGTACCTGGTTTGAAGATCTATCTTAGACAAGAACTTGGCACCCTATAACTGGTCAAACAAGTCATCTATTCGAGGAAAAGGATATTTGTTCTTGATCGTCACCTTGTTCAACTGCCTGTATTCAATGCACATCCAAAGGGAATAATCCTTCTTGCGCACAAACAACACTGGTACACTATACGGAGAAACACTAGGATGAATAAACCCCTTATCTAGAAGATTATTAAGTTGCTCCTTTAGTTTTCTCAACTCAGCCGGAGCCATTCTGTACGAAAAAATAGAAATTGAACAAGTATCTGGAAGCAAATCAATACCAAACTCTATTTTTCTATCAGGAGAAACACCAGGAAGATCATCCAGTCTTTCTGGAAACTCATTAACCAAGGGACCGAAGACAAAGAAGGACCTTTCGAGTTAGAATCTTTAACTCGGACCAAGTTATAAAGACAACCCTTAGAGATTAATCTCCGAGCTCTAAGATAAGAAACAAACCTCCCCCTAGGAGCTATGGAACTACCTTCCCATTCTATAGCCGGTTCACCAGGAAGCTTAAAGATAACCCTACGGGTCTGACAATCCATAGACGCATAACAGGAATGGAACCAGTCCATACCTAAAATTACATCAAAATCTACCATATCTAACTCAAATGGATCCGTAAATTTCTTCTTGCTACCAACAGATACCATACACCCCCTATAGACTCTCCTAGCAATAACCGAGTCGTCTACTAGGGTAGAAAAAAAAGGATTCGAGATAACTTTAGGATCAAAACCAAAAGACACAGCCACATATGGAGTCACATAAGAAAGAGTGGACCCTAAATCAAGCAAACAATATATCTCACAAAAGAAAAGCTGTAACATACCAATAACGACATCAGGTGATGCCTCGGATTCCTATCAGGATGCCAAAACATACAACCTGTTTCGACCAACACTAGAATCAGGAGCAGTAACCGAAGGAGATGTCACCCCATCAGGTGTAGGAGTAGAAGATGAAGCCACACGAATCTTGTTCTCCCCCGTAGCAACCTTATTGACCGAACAATCCCTGAGCCGATGGATTACCTAGCCATACTTGAAGTATTTTCCCCTTACTTTCTCAAAATAGCCTCGATGAAGACGACCACAGAATCAACAAGGAGGACACGAAGAAACTGACTAACCTTCGCTTTCCTGAGATTGGGCAACTTATGCCCAAGAATTGTCACCACCTTGATGACGCCTATCTCCCTACTGATAAGGTGCTCTAGCAGAAAAGAAGCTAGAACTCCCCCACTTCTTTTTATGCCACTTGCCACCATACCTACCACCCTGAGACAGAACACCTCCTTGATAAAAAAACCTGCTTCTCTTTTCCTGCCTATCCTCAAACTCCGCCTGCTTTCTCTTCTCATCCTCAACCCGCTGTGTATGAATAGTTAACCTTGATATATCCATATATTTAATTAGCAAGACAATCTTTCTCTCTAGAATCAAATCTCTATTTAACCCAGAAACGATCTTCCTCCTTCTCGACCTCATATCAGCCACCAAATTAGGAGCATACCTTGATAACTGATGGAACTTCAAAGCATATTCCTTTACTGACATCCTCTCCTACCTGAGGTTCATAAACTTCTCCATCTTAGCTTCCCTCAACTCTTGAGGAAAGAATCGATCCAAGAAGGCATTAGAAAAGGCCTCCCACAACCCTTCCTCTTCTATATCGCCTCTATTCCTGTCCCACTCCTCATACCACTGATAAGCAACATCTTTGAGGTGATAAGATGAAAAGTTAACCCTTCTATATTAGTAGCCTGTATTACCCGAAAGATCTTTTCTATCTCATCCAAGAAGCCCTGTGGATCCTCCTCCACTTTCACCCCAGTAAAAGTTGGAGGACCCATCTTCATAAATTGACCAACCCTTGTGACCTCCGCAGACAAAGCACTAGCTGCACCCCGCTCAGCCTAAGCAGCAACCAATTGGGAAATAACATAGATAAACTGACAAAATTCTGCATTCATCACGCTGCCCTAAGGGACCTGAGGAGAACTATCCAAAATAGAAGAAATTCCAGCACCATCAAGAATAGGACCATGAGATCGAAGTTGTACTCTAGACATAGGACGTACCTCTTTAGCATTATCCCTAGATGGGATGGAAGAATTTCCTTGTTTTCTAGATCTAGGAGGCTTGATCTGAAAGACAAACAAACGATAATTAGAGAAAATTTCAGGATTGAGAACTCAAGCTTGAAGATAGAATACCAAGAAAGTGAAATATTCCTAAATGTCTTGCAACCCCTCTCTTATAAGTGTGGCTCACTTCACACCCCTAAAAGAGACTTTACTCGACATGGCTTTGTGGACTTCCCAATTGACCATGAACCTAGACTCTGAAACCAACTTAAAATGACCTGACCCTGGGCCTTATCGTAATGGGCATCCCAAGTCCAACCAAGACCGAGGACCGCCTTCTGTTACCTAACCCAACCACCTATATCCAACCTTATATGAGCTGAATTTTGAACATTTAACAAGATAGCATTTTGTTCTCATTATGACTCTGGGATAGGGTCACAACCGTCACCAACCCAACCGAGTCCAACCGTACCACACCAATTATCCAACCATACCAAACCAAACCATAGACCATAATACAAAGGGAATACCAAAACATAATATGAAAATCAATTCCAAAATATAATATGACGGAACAGTGAGAAATTATGTTTGATGATCCCAGCCCCAATATCAATACCAATGCTAAGGCTGACATCTCTACCGATACCAACCCCCAAAAGTACCACAAAGCCTCTATCCAAAAGAGTAAACAAATTCAGTTGGGATATGCCCCCAACCATGATCAAAACCAATATCCAAAATAAAAGAAAAATTTCTAAATAAATTCTAACATGAAATGATGCCTTCCGAATGGATGGAAGCTCACCACTTCAGTCCAAATATTAATATCGAATTCACATGGTAAACAAGAGTATTAGAATGGCCGGTTCCTGCATAGCATGGGTATACAACCGCCAGTAGACGGGGTTAGCGAATGATCGCTATCATGAATCTTAGGATAAGGATAAAATAATGCCAGTTATAAAACCTAGTGAAACCATCCATAATGCATACAACCATACATATATAAGTGCCGGAAAAGGGAACCAGGTTTAGCATTCATTTAAAACCTTTATAACTAGGCTGTGTAGCTTTGTCGTTCTAACCACCCACTGGCCATATGGGTTCAACTCCCCCCTGCTGAAAGGGCCCCAATACGTGTAGCCACACGATCAGGGAATATCCCATCAGATGACTAGTACATCCCCCAATATAAAATGTGACAAACGCACACGGTCATCAAGACCCCTTATATCGGTAAATATGAGTTTTCAATTTTGGTCCTCCCTGAACCAGCACATTCCATGGCTTAGCTACACACTCTGCCATTAATGCCCAATTAAAACCATGTTCAAACAATCTATTTGCCATTTATTAACCAAGGTCAATATTAGTGGTATCGTCATACCACCCCTTACTTGCAAGTAATATCCATAGCCAAACCATTTAGGTTAAAGAGACCTTAGGTGCCCTTCTAATTACCATATCAAATCCACTTGGGAGACTTCCATGTTCTCCACAATCATAACCATTTAGTATTTATCCTTTTCAAACCATTTAAATCATGCATAAATCCTTTATCTAGTTTAAAACATACAAGAGTTCCATTAAAAGAATTTAATGCCATGAACATATCTTTATAAGTATATTATCAAACATCTTGGTGGCATAATATAACCAAAATCAATTTCAAGGACCATTAAACCATTACTATGCAATCCCATTGTCCAAATCCACCACTGATGCATATAAAAGCATAAGTAAAACCATAACCAAGCATTCAATGTCAAACCCCCCTAAATAATGGTTGGAAACTATAATCATGAAATAGTAAAACCATAAAATTAATCATATAAACCATGATGAGGGAAGAGAAGCATGCCTTATATCAAAGAATTGATGAAAAAAAATCACCAAGACAAGCCTCAAAGCAATCCACAAGATGAAACCATAGACTTCTTGCCCCAAAAGCTCTTGAGAGAATTATGAGATGTTTTGGAATAGTTTTTAAGTGTTAATGAATAGAATAATAGGGTAAATAGCCTCCAAAGTGTATTAGAAGTCGTGGGTCCTAGTTAGGTTATGTAGGAAAATATCCAGAATATCCCCTCTTAAATCCCTTAAAACCCATCACAAGGATACGACTGACCCATACGAGTCGTACCCTCCTATACAATCGGTATCCACCACTCGTATCCAAGACTAAACCCTTGGATCTAACACTGTCCAGTATATGACTCATCCAACCAAGTCGTAATCATAACATACAATCCGTACCCATAACCCGTACCCCTGGCAGAATAAAATACCAGGAGGATCAAATACTGACCACTATACAAGTCCTTGATACGACTCGTACCAAGACCTACGACTCATACCCCTAAGTTGTACCAATTTTAGTGACCAAAACCATCCCACCCACTAACACTGGTCAGCATACGATAGGATCATACCACTCATACCTCAGCTTACGTCTCGTACTCATGAGTCGTATTGGGTTCGGAGAATGGATTTCTAGAAAATTTTGTAAGGGTCAAAACCCAGGATGTTTCAATTGGCCACAAAAGACCTACATGCACAGATCGTAATGCTCCATGATCGTTATAATAGTAAATAGTCATGTGTTGTATTGTTATGACTTTGATAGTTTTAAGTCATTGTTGGAAAAGTAAATGTGATTATTATATATAATATGTTTTTATTTATGATCCAATAATTAATTTGTGCATCAATAAAAAAGACAATAAAAAATTAATTAAAAAATAGCAATAGTAGTATGGTGATTATGATTATTATTTTAAAAAATAGCAATAGTAGTTTATAGTAAAAAATAATAATAAAAGTTTATAATAATAATCCCAATATGTGAGCCCAATATGTGAAATTTATCTGTGACTGTCCCATTGGTCCCATAGGTATAGATTTTTGAGTCATAGATGAAATTCCTCATTCTTCAATAGAAATAAGCCTTTTAACAATTATCTTGGAGTATCCATGTACACCTGGGGTAGTGTCTCCCATCGGACTGTGCTCAAAATCTGCACTGAATGTCTGAATGAAAATATTTTCATAAAAGTTTGTGTTTTATTTGATTCTCTTGTGAAATAAACATTAGTAGTTAAGTATTTTTGGAGTAATCGCCATGCTTTTTCAGAATTTTCTTGTCGAGGAATATGCGGATTTTCAATAAGTAAGATGAGTTCTCTAGCATCCAATTTCTCATATGTGGGTTTATTTTCGAAGTTTTCTTGGACTATAGATGCAAATAAATCTGTAATTTTTTGCTGATCGGATATATAAGATTAAAGTTATTTGTACAAAGGATGATCTTCTGGAATATCTTCCAAATGAATTGAGGAACCAATATTTTGAGTTTTTGATGATGATCCTTCTTGGAGAATTTTTGAATTGACCAAAGTTCTATTTTCGTGTTGTAATACTAGAAAATTAGAACTTGCAGAGCTATATGCAGAATTATTTCTATTACCAAAATAAGTAGGGTTTGTTCGTCCTCCGTAATATGAAGAGTTTTGACTTCGTCTATCTCTGCCACGTCCTCTGGCTATTTTCCAGGGTGGATCCATGCTACATCAATAATCAGGAATTTGATCAGCATACCATAACATACAGTCGAATAGATCTTCATAAAGTGTGTCCTTTGTGATAAGATCATTAATGACCTTCCGTAATATAAGCATGTGCATGTCCGCATTTAAAGGAGTTGCCTTTATAAAAGTGATTAAGAATTTTTGAGAGAAGAAGTGCAGAAATAGCTTCATTATTCCTTTTAATCCTATAAATATTAATCACTTAGGTCAATATCAAACTAATAAATATCATTATCAAGAAATTCGTCATGGTTAAGGAATAATTCTTCTTCTATTATACCATGAACCAGATTTTCTAAGATAAGAAAATAAATATCTTCGTTTAAAGAAATGCATTTGATAATAGTAATTATAGTTTTCTCAGAGAGGAAGTACGTGTAAGAATTCATGTTAAGCAATTAAATATTCTCGAGATAGAAAATCAGGAAAAGAGTTCTCACTACCCTTCTTATATTGTATTTCAAAATCAAAAGGGGCTAATTGAACTTGCCATTTTGCAAATATTAATTTAGAGGCATCATGTTTAAAGTCTTTGTCAAACATAAATTTAACGGATTGAGCATTAGTCCTGACTATGAATGTTTGGTCATACAAATCATCTTAAAATTTTAAAACACATTTTACAATAGTTAGCCTTTCATGGGCTACTATGGCATTTTTTTTGGTTTTCAGTCCATTTACCAGAATAAAATCTAATCAAACATTCGTTTTTGTATGGGGATTAACTTGTTTAAGTATTCCGCCATACCCAATATTCGAAGCATTAGTTTCAATAATTTTTAACCAGTTAGGGTTTGCAAGAGATGTACAAGGAAGAGATTGAACTCATTTTTTAATTAATTTTACCAAATCAGTGTGGACTTGAGTCCAAGGTATTTTGTAATTCTTTTTCAGTCTATCATACAGAGGAGCTAAATCTCTAGACAGATTTTTATAAAAAGGAGAAATATAATTAAGACTACCAAGGAATCTTTGTAGCTGTTTTTTTATCAGTAATAATATCAGAGAATTTTTTAGCAAATTCTAAAGCTCTTTGTATAGGCTCAATAGTACCTTGACAAATGTTGTATCCTAAAAATCTAATATTTGTCTGGAATAAACTTATTTTTGGTTTGGAGATGACCAAACTATGTTGTATAACAATTTGTTTAAACATATTTAGATGTTTAAAATGTGATTCAAGGGTTTTTGAAAATACTAAAATATCATCAATATAGACAATGATAAAATCCATATAGGGATTGAAAATGTCATTCATAATTTTTTGAAATTCAGAAGGAGTATTTTTTAAACCGAATGGCATAACATTCCATTCATACTGTCCAAAGGGGACATTACAAATAGTTCTAGAAGTATGTTCTTTATCAATTTGAATTTACCAATATCCAGATTTTAAATCAAATTTAGAAAATATGTTAGAATCATATAATCTAGAAAGTAAGTCTTTTTTATTCGGTATAGAATACCTAATCCATTTTAAAACTTTATTCAGAGGTTTATAATTGATGACTAGTCGAGTCATACCCCGTTCTTTTTCAGTTGCATTATTGACATAAAAAGCAATACAAGACCAAGGGGACTTCGAAGGTTTTATAATACCCTTTTACAAAAGACTATCAATCTCTTTTTTACAGAATTCTACTAACTCTGTATTCATTTGACAGGGTCGAGATTTTGTGGAAATTTTTTCTTCACTAAAACCATCTTCATAAGGAAAAGAAACAATCTGCTTCTTTCAATTCCAGAAAGCATTTGGGTAATCAGAACAAATATCAACAATCAACTGATTAGAAATTATTTTTATTTTTTCTTGGACTTTTACAGAATTTAGTGTATCAAGAATATTAATACTCATCATTTCTAATTGTAAGAAATTGATCTGCTTTTGCTTCATACTAATAAGAGCATTATATCTCTTGTTACAGGATCAGTAATAAAAGGATAAGAGATTTGTTTATTTTTATAGGTAGCCTTAAAACTATTTGCATCAAGATGTGTATAAGGATAAATAGCATTTATAAAAGCTATTCCTAAAGTAATAGGAGGATATAACTGATTTTTACCAAAAAGAAGAAATGTGGAATGCAGACTTTATTTCGACATAGATGAGTATAAGACAATTTATAGTTGATGTCAAGACTATGACCAGATGCAGACTTAATTATGTGAGTAGTTTTTTCAAAATATCTGGTTGGAATTAAACCTTCTTGAATGCAGCTGACATCAGCACCACTATCAATCATAGCAATATTAGTGATAGAAAATTCTCTATTAATCAGAATAGTGCAATTTATATACCATTTATGAGCAGTAACTAGTTGCATCATACCTAAGAAATAATCCCTTTTCAAATCCTCTTTTAGACTAAGTTTATCTATTTCAGAATTTTCAGAATTTTCAAAATCCTTTTCTTTTCCTTTTGAAGTAAAAGAAATAGTATTTTCAGGAATGTCAGGAATCTTTTCTTCAATTTTCAAAATCCTATGATCGGAGATCATCTATTTTTGTTTTAAAGAACTAATTTCTTTCTTTAATTTTTCAACTTCTATTTTTAAATCATCAAAGGTAGTATCTCTACCTGGAGTTTGACTCAACGCAAGACGTCGATTAACCTCAGCTAAAGAATAAAACATATGATAATTATCATAAGAATTATCTTTAGAAATACTCGCAGTATTAGTAGAAGTTTTTTGAGTAGAAAAATTAATGATTTTTTCAGGTAGTTTTTCATCTGTAACTTTCTTCAGCAATTCAAGGACATTATCAGCAGTAAGAGTTTGAATATTTAAATCAAGATCTTCCAATTGCGCTTGAAGTTTATACATCATTTCATCACAATTACAAGTATCATTATCACAATCACTACATTTATTAACCTGATCGGGTTCACTACCAGAATTAGATAGTTCAAAATCATTTTCAGATATAGAATCATATCAGATTCAGAACCAGAGGAATATAATAAACCATAGACTTGGTCATGCACTTCCTCAGAAAGTCCTAAGGACTTGAGTTTTTGTAACTTGCAGTTTGGAGCTATATGACCATATTGGTTGCACCTATAGCACTTGATTTTTGCTAACTCTCTTTTGGATCTATTTTTCATAAATCTGGTAGACTTACGATAGGATTTTATTGTTTCACGCTCTTCTTTGGTTCTATGCCTAGAACGTTTCTTTCTATAGGATTTATCAGGCTTAGAATATCTTTGGATTTTTCTTGCTAACGGTTTATCCATACCAAATTATTCACAAAAATCTCTTAATTGAGATTTTTCTTTGAGTTTGTCAAGCTTAATCTGTCTGGCTAATTTTAGCTCATTGCAAAGGGCTAAACCCTCTTGAGTACAAGCTACAATAAGCTGACCATAAGTTTTTTCTGAATACTGGACCTCACCATAAGATCCTCTAAGTGTTTTTCTAACTCTTTCAGCAAATAAAGGAGGAAGACCATCAATGAATTTTGCTTTCCAATGGTCATACTTACTTTCGGGTAAATCCATAACTCTACTAAGAAAGGTGTCTTTATACCATCTAAATTCTCCTAAATATTTGCATTTTAAACCATTAAGAAGAGTTCTAATGTTTTCATACTGATTGGTAAATCTACCTCCAAAATGTTCAATAATTGTAAGCATAAGGGTATAGACAACATCTGGTCATCCTGCCCGAAGCGGTCGACCTAAATTGTCTTTTCCTGGTTTATCATTAGTGGCATTAAAAATAACTTCGCGTTTATCATCGTCTAGAAATTATCCCACCAGCCTCGAAGTTGACCAGTAAAGCCCACAACAACAACAACAACAACAGCAATAACAACAATAACAACAATAATACATACATATTAGTAGGTGGCAGTAGTAATATATTATAATCTCGATGGTTTCAAATTATTATCTCAATTCAAATATATAAATTATTAGGTAAATGCATCTCACATTTGAAAAAAAGTAACGATAAGAATCAATAACAAACTAATCTTCTTGACAGATTAATATGATATCTGAAATTTGAATTTGAATGGAATGTGATTTGAAAGAGGGTTTGAGCTTCTCAGCCTCTCTTTTATGTACCCCTATATCATAAATTTTATTGGTGAATTTGTTTACTGCATTGTTTACATTCTTTATTTTAAGAGTTATATTTAATTTAATATTTTTCTTTTTTATATGCAGAAATGATATGACTTTTCATCTTTATCTTCCTCAACAGTCCACATTCATTGATGTTATATCTATCTACTTTTTAGGGTAATTTGTCTCTTACTATAAATGATAATACCTTCCCAGAAGATAAGAAAAAAAATTGATAATAATTGAAACAAAGACTTCGATAAGTAAGAGATTCATAGGTAAATCAATTTTATACTAATACAATTTCTACTGTCTAATTTGTGAAGAAGTATTCTTGAGAGCTTATTATGATTTTTAGTGATAATTTTGTCACTACTATGACTTGAAGAAGAGATAAAGGAGAGTGAAGAGAAAAAAATGACATATAATTATAAAAATAGGAGTTCTGTTGGTATAGTTGACAAAGGTTAAGTTTTTTTTTTTTTAAAATATGTGTCGGATATTATTGTTCCACATTTTAATGTTGTTTATTTCATAGTTTTTTAATATTTCATTCAATTGTATGCAATTTCTGATTATATGATTTTTGTATTTAATAAGTATCACATCCACATATTTATTTTGTTAGGAGGATTAAAAACAAATTTATAGACATGTAGATATTTTGATTGATTTATTCTCTTTTAATTGTACTTGAAAATTTAAATTTATTTATAAATTTTTTAGTGATTTTAGTCATCATTTAATTTCATAATTTAGATAAAGAAAGTAAAAAATACAAAAAAAATCATAGACTAAATATGTAAGTAAGTAATACTTAATCAATATCTTTATTTATATTTTCAGTAATATAGAATTATAATTTAAATAAACAGCTAGTATCTTTGTTTATATTTTATATTGATCAACAACAATAACAACAAACCTAGTGTATTCCCACGCAGTGGAGTCTGGGGAGGGTAAAATGTACGTAGTTCATACCACCACCTTCGGAGAGGTACAAAGGTTGTTTTCGATAGACCCCCGGCTCAAGACAAAGAATAATAAACAAATTCACAATAAAGCATGAAACAAGATGGAATTATATTTTATATTGATAAGAAATTATAATTTAAAATAAAATATAAGATACATCTTAACAACGAAAAAATCATGGGCAATGAATAGAAACTAAGATATAAATTAAGTTTCTGAAAGTGTTTTTTTAACTACAACGAGTAAACTCTTATATTTTCATGAATTTATGATTTTAATTCAACATTAATACTCAATAAATGTTAAAATCATTACGAAATTCCTTTAATTATTAGGAAAAGTAAATATTTTTTCCTGAATATGAGTAAAAAGAATTAAAATTAAATATGAGACTAAATTATATTTCGAAAGATGTGAAAGTGTTACTAATTTTAAATGGAGACAGATTCTGAAAAGAAGATTATTTTGGAGTCTTCTTCTAATCTACATGTATTTTGTTATGCATAACAAAATTTATCAATTCTACTTTCTATATTTTGAGATAAGAGATAAAAAAATTCAACTGCTTATGCATGTAATACAAAAACTAATTTTAAAATATATATTGAGATTTGAGAGGGTGGCGGGGTGGGGGTGGGGGGGTTTAGATTTAAATTATAAATAATGTAATAAAAAATATAAATAATTTCTTTCATACGGCTAATGATTATTACTATTTTTTGTATAGATTTAATTTGAGATAACGGGATTGGTTTGGGGTTGGGGGGGAGGTAGAATTTTTATTGAAAAAGTTGAGGGTGGGGTGAGGTGTTAGGAATGGACATGGACGTGGAGGTTGGGTAGGGGTG
This sequence comes from Capsicum annuum, assembly GCF_002878395.1. NCBI lineage: Eukaryota > Viridiplantae > Streptophyta > Magnoliopsida > Solanales > Solanaceae > Capsicum > Capsicum annuum. Next base: position 23,192,755 of record NC_061118.1, on the reverse strand, counting down.
AGAGTGTAGTTTTTTTTTTTTTTTTCACATTTCATTGACATATAATATGATAGTTCAATTTTGTGTAAGGTGATATGATTTAACATGTTTGAACAAGATATTTCAATAGGAATGATTAGAAATAATATTTGAATATTATCCGAGCGGGTATGTATACTAGTTTTACTTATAACTAATATTAGTATCTGAGTGATGTGTGGATAATATTAAAAGAATATTAAATTTACACATTTGTCAAATTAATGGACATAAGATTTTCTTTCTTCTGACCAACCAACACTATTGAACTATGATTCCATTGAGGTTGATTTGTTAGTGCTTACCCATCTTTTAATATCACCAATTGTTGGCTATTCAAAGTGTTGTACTCAACTTTCTAGGACTTTTTTCACTATTTATATTACTTTAAACTTATTCTTTTTACCAAATATAAAAAAAAAATAAAGAGAGAAAAAGCTCATATATATACCCTCAAACTATTGAAAATAATATTCAAATGTCCTCCAATTATATTTTGGGGTTATTTGTATCTTTGTCATTTAACTTCGGGTACGTATATATTCTTGAGCTATTGTAAATGGTACGTCTATATCCTTTAGTTAGATGGCGCACACCACGTATCCTCATTCTAAAGAAATTAACTCATTTTTCTTTAGAAATTATCCCTTGGCTTGTCGGCGAAATATTCTATGGCCGAAATTGGAAGCAAATTTCACCTACGTTTCCTCTTTCTAAAGAAAAGCTATGTGACCGCATTGATTTGGGTTCGCTAAGAAATAGACATGGGCAAAACTCATTTCAAACTTCGGCCACATAACAATTTGACGGCAGGTCGTGGGAGAAAGTTATAGGGGAAAATGGGTTAATTAGTTTAGGATAAAGCCTCGTTACATGGGTCATCTAACTGAAGGGTATATACGATTATTTTCAATAGCTTAGGGATATATACGTATCCAAAGTTAAATGGCCAGTGTATAAATAACCTAAAAGTATATCGGAGTATATTTACGTATCATTTTCAATAGTTCAGGGGTATATATGACCTTTATTTTGAAATAAACATAAGGTTACTCTGATATTCTAAAATATAAAATCAATAAATAAGATTATGTTTTGACTTATTTTAAGGAAATAAAACTTTTAAGTAATTTTGTAGTGTTTAGAATATAAATAAGCCAAAACTCTTAAAAATAAAGCTAAAGTTAAAATCGTAACTTATGATATTTTGCTAAAAAGTCAAAAGTCAAAAATTAATCCAAATGCCTTTTAAAAATTTATTCGCACAACATTTAACCAAATATATCATATTAAAATTTCTTTCATTCGAATAGTAATTGTTGGAATTTGTCAAAAACTCAATAAATTGAATAAATTATACTGGCTTTATGCAAAACTCATTCTATCAAATATAATGAGGCCGAAAGTACTTCAAGCATTATTAATTGGATGCAAATTCAATTGGATACTCAGTTAAATCGAAGAATCAAGGCTTCAAATTTAAATATCAAATGAAGGATTAAACTTTAAAAACTAAAGTCGAAAACATATCAAAAGCTTGACTTATTCAAAATAAAAAGTGTAGAGAATAATGAGTTTTTATTTCAGAATTACTACTTAACTTATGAAATATGAGAGAAAATATCAGTAATAATGCATCTTTAATTTATTCATAATGAAGAAAATTACATGACTGAACTAAGTCTTAAATGTCTAATGATTATATTTGATGCTTAGATAACTTTATTATTTGACTGATAATCTTTTATAATAATATAACTCTTTATCAGCACCGTCAGTCCAAATTGAATCAAGAATTTTTTTTAAGTATTATAATTATTATTTTTTCACATAATTTTATATGTTCTTTGAAACCCATCAAAAATCTAATTTTGATAGACTGGTTGAATTCACTTTGATCATCCATGTATTCTTCATATGTTCTTGACTTTGATTATAAAAGTAACAAAGAACATAATGAATTACTAATATATAATAAATAAAGATCCTTGGTACTACTAAGGGTATTTCAGTGAACAAACTTTTGTATTACTGTGTAATACTCTTTTGCTTTTCTAGCCTTTTCGGTGTTTACTTCACCCCAAATTTATGTGGAAACTTTACCTCTTTTTTGTACACTTGTGCACCCAAATTTTGATTTCATTATTTTGTTTTCTAAAAACTGACTCCTATCATTTTTTTCCTTGCTCGCTCTGTTCTCGGTGACTGTTGAGTTCTGCTTTCTGCTTTTATTTGTTTTTACAAAATTAATTTCTGTTCTTAGTCCTTAAAGCACGTGGTACAATCTTCTTCCTCTTTCATGTTTGATGTTTTTGGTGAATTTTATTGTTGACGTTTTTAACGTTATATGTATTTGCTTTTAAATTAGGGGACAATTTTGGAGAGTTTATTTTTTATGATTTTATTTATGTTTTTCATTATACATATATTAGAATCTTCAGATGGAATAAAAAGAAATGCTATTTGCAAGTTTTTGCTTTTTGAAAGTCAAGTGATATCCTAGAGTTTTGATTCTTGCTCTTCTTTCTTTCTCTGCTTTTTTCCTATTTTTCTAATAATGCACGTCCCTTGTACCATTTTTTTCCTGCGAAAAATTTTGCACATGCATGCATATGTATTTGAGAGTTTTTTTTTTCAAATTTCTCAATTTTAGGTTTAAAAAAGTCTCGATGGTGTGCTTTTTTCCATTTAGCTATGCTTTTGGTAAGTTTTTCTCCATTATTTTTTCTTACATGCAATTATTATGACATAATTTTAGGGATCTGTTTGTTTTTTTGTATCATAATTTTTTTTGATTGGATTTCACATGCAGTCAGGTAATGATATTCAGTTTTCATACTAATGTATTTAGGGTATTTGATAATATGCCTAAATCTACTATTTTAAGAAAAAGAAGTACTGGTTGTTTTCTATTGTTCTGATTTTTCTTTGTTTTATTTTTTTTTTTCATTATTACTTATATTGATTTACTGTTTATGGTAATTTTCATTTAATTCCTTTTTATCCTTTTAATCTGTTTATTATCAAAAAAATTTATCCATGCATCTATTTGTAGTTGGGAGAATTTTTCAATATGTGTTTTAAGTTCTTTGTTGTATGCTTTATTTTTGTCACTATGTTGTAATATTACTGATGCATTAGGTAGATAGATATTTTGATGAATTTTGTATATGCACATATAATTTTCTTTTATAGCTATATCATTGGATACTATAATTCAAAACTAGAGTTTCATTCAGTTTTTGTTGGACAAAATATTAGGTATAACAAAACCATTTATAGAGTAAGTGTGTAGATATGAAAAAGAATAGAAGAAGCTAGGTTGTACAAAAAAATGGTATTAGAGAACATTATCGCCTAAATATTCAATTTTAATTAAAAACTACAATGGAGTTTGAAATAATCGAATGAATCAAAATCAAGAGTACGTTTTCCTGGAGAGGGTGCCCAGGGAGAAGAAGCTGCAATTACAACTGAAAAGTACTTCTCTACAATCGAATATTGACAAACTATTATCTTATAAGAAAGGGTGAATGAAGATTTGTCCCTAAAAATTTTAGTGGATAAATGTCCCTCTGGACAATATGATAATTTGATCTTTTTTAGCTCACACTTTTCTTCCGTTCGTATTCAACTTATGCAGTAAATTTTCAACTCTATCTAAGATGACACTAATGAAGAATAAATGAACATGTTAAGGGACAAATGATTTATGTATGCTGATTTAATGACGACACTACTCTTTTAGATTTTCTGAGAGCAGAAGAATTTAAACCCAACATGTTAATAAAATAAAAGGCTCTTGATTTAAGACATACTTTGAAGGTTCTTCACAGGATCAAGTGTTTTATAATTATGTAGGCAACTTGAGATCTTCTACCTATCTATTTAGAAAGAGAACAAATTAATAGGAAAAGTTAAAATAAGACATCAGAAATAAAGGAATGAGAAACTTGGTAAAAAATTCTCTGTTATTGGGTTGAGTTACAGAAAGATGGTCCAGCAAATAGAAGTATTGTTGCTACAAAGGTCGCTCTAGCGTGGGGTGCTTAGTTTTGGTGATTGATCATGGTAGTTAGTAACTGTTATTTGTATAGCTTCATAGTACACACGTATGCATCATCGCATAAAATTAATTTTTTTATTGGGATAAGGAAGAGTAGGAATTCTTGAACATTTTCAGATGCAGTAACCTGGTATAGCTTTAGAGTTGATCCTTTTCTATGGACATATAGTCTTTTATCGAATTCTGCAGCTCTCTTCTTAAATTTTCTCTGCGCTATTTTAACTGTTAGAGAATACTGGTACATTACTACCGAGCTGATCCTATTTCTAATATATAGCTTCTTACCTTGTAAAATAAAATATACCGAAGTAATGATCTTGAATAAATTATATTAAACATTTTCTAGGACCCTTCAATCTATTTTGAAAATTATTGCTATGGTTAATGGGAAAAAATAGACTTGACATCTCATATGGTACTTTAGAAATGAAAAAAAATGTGTCTTGCTCCCTAAAAATTAGTAAGTGGAAATTAACGAAAAAGTAGATATATTTCAAGTAAGCTAAAAGAACATGAGAAATGATATTCATCACAAATAGATTGTATCAAAGTATTGAAGTAGAGGACTTTAATATAATTCTAAGAATATAACCATTTCCAAAGAATTCAATCTACATCAACTTTGTATAAAAAACTGAAAACTGAACATAATTAGTAAATATCATATGTGTAAATACGTATCCCAACATTGAAATGAAGTCCATCCTCTGATGTAAGATATAATTCAACTCTCTTTATAAATATGTAATAAAATTTAAAATTATTATTGTTAATTATAAAGTATTTGATGAAATATCTACTAAAACACCTTTTCTGCACCTTAGGAATAGCAGTAAGAATAATTGATATTCCTGCAGTACGTATTTTTAAGATATTATTCGTTTCTATACCTAAAATCATGATGTGGTCTCTTCTAGAGATGAACTTTTTTATTTTTCTTTTTTCTAATTTAGGGAAACAAAGTAATGGCAGAATTAGGATTTTGCTGTACAAGTTCCTCCTAATTGTGTAAGGATTTAGCAATCATAGAAAATATTAATTTTTGTGTTAAGTTTTAGGTTATGATGATGACTGCCTGTTGATAGTAATATGTCTCCCATCTTTTTCTTAATAAGTAAATAGTATTTGAAATCATCTAAAGTACATGATTTCTTAGAGAGTTTTATTGGTTATGGAATGCTTTTGTAAGTTTTCAAGATTTCCAGTTTGCTTATGTTGTTTTAATATATTATGTTTATTGTTATAATTTTTACATCTTGGATGGTAATACCAGGTGGCTTGCCATTGATGTATGATTTCATGATCTGTTCATGAACCTTTCAGCTACTTTCTTGTTTGCAAGAAATGTTTATTATGGTCTAAATACTACTTCTAAGGTATTGATCATGACTTATATGCTTAAGTTTCAAATCAAGTACAAAGTTTCATATTATCTTCTTTATAAGTTTTTTCCTTTTTGGACTGTGCCTTTCAATTTTTCTTTCCAGGTTCATAAAAAAATTTTATTCTCAAAAACAGATCAAGGAGACTTGAACAACTTATTTTTGTTTATGGCGAAGGCATCCCTATCGACTTCTACTCATTATGAATTACACTTAGATGCCTTAAAATTTTATCAAATTCTTCTAGAGCTAATTGTCTTATCAATTATAGGTTCTAAAATTCAGATTTTACGCAATTAGGTTTCTCTTACATCCTTACCGTAACAAGTTCAAAAATGTCATTCTACAACTTTGTTCAAAATATACATAATATGGAGTATGTTATGTTAGTAATTTCTTTAATCATATTTTTTTTTATTTTGATCTCATTAGTACAACAATCTTTGAAAAATGCCTGTGTTAGGTCATCTAGTAAGATAATATAATATCAAAAACTCGGGTCATAGTAGTGAAAAGGAACAATGAGAAGATAATAGAAGAATCTAACTGCTAAATTTTTTTTTGGAGAACTGCAACCTCCAATTTTTAAAATTATTTTTCTAAATTTAAATTCTTTTTCATGTGAAGAAAGAATTTGGGTACATGAATATGTCGTAAAGCACTGCATGAAATAAATTTTCATAGACAATTTCTTTATGAAATAAGACTTAAGTTTTTTCTCTCCCATATGATACTAGTAGTGAATAAATCCTCTCAAATATATATTATTCTTAGTAGGAATTTTTTTAGTTTATAATGACTCATAGTACAATATATATATATATATATATATATATATTTTTGTGGTACAACCAATGGCATAACTGTAAATTAAATAAACAATAAATTCATAGTTAATTGACATGTAGCAAATTCAATTTACATGTGGTATGATACAGTGAAAGGACAATACCAATTGTTCTAATATTGGATATACTCCTTTCAGAATGTTACTTTACCAAACAAGAAAAGGTACTAAATTTTTTTCATCCATTATTGATTAAATGTTCTTCTTATTCTTTTATCTTTGTCTCGGGTGGAATTTATTTATTTTTCCTCTTCTTTTTGTTGAAGGATTTCACTAATTGTTTTTGGGCTTTATCGCTAAAAATAGATATGTAAATCGATATTTTTTATTTCATTTTATCTATATGTGTTCAGAGTAAAATTTAGGAGTTTCATCTTCTAATATTTTTGAATGTTCTATCTAGCATATGGTTGCTAATTGGCTAAGGCTTGAGCTTTGACATAAATGGCGAAATTAATTTACCACATTTGAAACTTGCTAATTGAGGCTTTGTTTCTCCTATTTCAAAATAAAATTTAAGAAATCTTCAGCTTTTTTAGCAATTGTATGTTGGACTTTCCAAGGTTACTGTTGCTGCCTGATTGTTCTTTTTTCTCACATTGTTGTCCTTCTTTATTTATCTCTACCTTGCTGAATTTTTTCTTAAAAATTTCTTCTAACAGATGTTCAAATAGTGCGCTATCGAAAAGCTGAATCTGATTGAGAAACGATGCTTGAACAATTACAGTTGAAGGTAAGTTCTTGTTTTAATGTTTTCGTTGTGTTGGCTATATGCATGTGTTAAATCTCAACATATGGCATCGAAGCTAGACTTTAGCCAATTATTCAGTATTTAGAATAACTCATACTTGTAATAATAGTTAGTCAATCACTTTAGAACCAATACCAAAGACGTATCTTTTGCAGTCATGTTTATTCCTCCCAACCATTCCTTTCGAGAGGATCCTATTAGAAAAGCTTAAGGCATGCATCTATTTTATCCTTCCTAATGTTGTAGAGGGAACAAGTATTATCAGTTCTATAAGTCATGAACTCCAATTTTAATTAAAATTTATCCGATCTCTCAATATATTATTTATACTTTAGGAGAGTTTCGGTAACACTTGTATCAAATTTGTGAGTGAAATTCTAATTTGAACATTTATGTTGTTTAATATCCTTTAGAACAAAATGGAGCATGAAGACAGCTACAGGCGAGTTTCGAAGCCAAAATACGAGTGTCTTCTCTTTGGTAAGGCTATATGTCTGTTATTAGTTCTCCTTATAAAGAAAGATTGCGTTGTGTATTTATTTCTAAAAATATTTCTACCTCAATTTGCATATGTTGATGATACACTTTATCCTCAGAGCTCTGATATTTCATCACAATGCACGTAGAATATCATTAGTAATATAGTAGTTCTCTTTAATTTGATATTTTATTGTATAATTGATTCCTAGATAAATATTTGCTGGATCGAATAATCAGTAATCTTCCCATTTAAATGTTTGTTTAGATTATATGATGATTGAAAAACTTGGCATTGATGAGACTAAAGTTCCATAAATATGCATAATTTTATATAAGAAGTACGAAACAACCATGGATGGTCTCAGGATAAGATTGCAAGTACGAGTTTCGCAAAGAGGACAGTATCCTCCGCAGACATATTAAAAGCCTTCCAGGTCAGAGGCAAGTTCAACTTCAACTTAATGCATTACTATAACTATGTACACATTTTAAAAAAAACTGAACATGCACTATCAATAAATTTACCTACATTCTGAACCTACTTAGCACTGACTTTAGGCCCTTAATTCTCATTTTTTTAGATGTATGTTATAGCATGCCCATTTAGAAAGATATCAAACATATTTACTAGCAATCCAATTGGGATGCTGATAAGATAAACAACAAGTATACACATAATTGATTTTGGTATTTCGTATGGTTTTCAATGGCCATATTTCATTTAGGAAATTTCCTTTTGTCCATCAGGACCTCCACAACTTCAAATTACAGAAATAGATTTTCCAAAACCTGGATTTAGACCAGTAGAGAGAGTTGAGGAGATAAGGCATCGACTAGAAAAGTATTGCAAAAGATGTAATGTCCCTTTTCAGTATAATGCTATAGGTAAGAAATGGAATTCTGTCCAGCTGGATGATCACAAGATAAATAAAGGTGAGATACTTATTAGTAATTGCTTATACAGGCTCGTGAATGTTCCATATGAAATAGCACATGAAAATAGTCCAAGGGTTGATGTTTTAAGATTAATTAAGCAAATAAACCTTGATGTTTTCCTTTATGGAATCATTAACGGAGCATATAACTCAAGTTTATTTGAAATTTGATTTAAAGAGGCACTGTTCCACTACTGTTCCACTACTCTTCTTTGTTTGACATGATGGAGGCAACTGGTTACTCCATAAAAAAGGTAATTTTCTACTCATTTTGCTTGACGCGTAGGTGTGCTAATTTTGACGAGAGAGAGACAGAGAGATTGTATTTTGCCTTTTCTTTGATATCATGGTTTATAACTCAATGGTCTGGTAAAAAAAATTTCTATATTCACATCATACGAAGCAGGTACTAGGCTTGATGAGTTTGGTCGGACAATAATTTTATCATATGGCTTGATGTATTTGGCTTTGGAATATTTTAGGAAACAACCTGCAGGTTTTCAAATATTTGTGTTAGTTATATTTTGTAAATTTGTCTACTAGATGATGTTATCTGGAATCAATAGTTTGAATAGTAATTAATCTGCGTTGGTATTAAAATATCATGAAACAATGAAACAGCCCAACAACTACTATGACCAGATATCAGAAGATTAAATTAAACTTCTACATGTTTTCTATTTTTTTTTGCCTTCAAGTGGAGTTCCAATAAAGTGGAGCTTCTGCAGTCTCTACAAAAAATATTTAACGCCAAAAGGAGAATGTGGCTTTAGCTCTTTTCTTAGTTAATTGATTCTTCCTATGTATATTATTGAATATTTATTTTTAATTTATTTTTATTATCCGTAGATATAATGAAGAACCCTGTCTATGAAGTGATGGAAAGGAGATTCTGTAGAGGCGGGTATTGTGTGTGGCTGAGATAACTTGTGGTTTTAGAAGTGACTTTTATTGCATTGGTTGTGCCCAATTTGTTGATTTCTTGTCACTTGTGGGGAGCAGTGTGTGCATTATTTTGGGGTTTGTGTTGCCTGCTTTATTTTTCACTTCTTCCTTCAAGGTTTTACCCAGTGTTATCCAGATCAAGTGTGTTATACTGAAACTGTTATTCAATTGTAGCACCGTCTTTTCTATTAGTTTCTCTCTTTGTAGCAAGCTAAAAGATGTAACTATGTAACTTTGTTGCTCAAATGAATATATATAATATGTAGTATATTATAAAGAAACAATGGAATTACCTTTATTAGTGTTAGATCTCTTTTTCATGATAGTGTTACAGACATGCCCGTGCATAGCACGGGCACGGGCTATCTAGTATATATATAAATTACTCATCAAATATTCATTCTATAGATATAATTAAAATTTTTAGAGTTGTATTAACTTTTCTATAGCAATTAATTTGCTATAACCAATAAATATTACTAAAATTTACATAAATATACATCTTAAGATATAGTTATTACATAATATCTCATTTAACATAAATAATTACAAATATACCAAAATAATTATAAATACCCCATCCTTTATACTTTCTCTCTCTAAAATTCTCATACAGATCAAAATATCCTATATAGATCGACTAATGCTCCTTATTGTATGCCTAAAATCAAGCAACAATTATCTGACAATTTTAAGATTATAAAATTCAAACTTAAACTGATCAAATTGCTCAACTTTATCGTCTTTCTCCATTTACTTTTGAGGTTTGTCAAATTTTTTAAATCCTTTCAATATTATCAAATTAAAATTTAACGGTTTCCATTGTTGCTAGTTCTCAAAATCTCAGCATTGTAATGACATTTTGGTCTAAGATTTATTTAATTTCTTAACTTTTTCAACTTTAACAAATCATAGATTTTTGGGATGCTTTATTACATGTTTCTCATTCTCAAAATTCAAGCATTGAAATGGAGCGTGGTCTGAGCTTTATTTTGAGAATTAGTCAATTATATCTTGATGAACAAATATGAACCGTAGCCTAGTCGTGTCGGGTATCTCAAGTCCAACCAGAACTACAGACTACCCCTAATACCCAATTGTAACCGCCCTACTCTATCTGTCGGAAGAATTCTGAGCATATAACAAGATAAAACAATAGTAATTTTAAAGACATAAGATGAAGTCTTTAACCATAACCAAATAGTCACAGCCACGTGTCCAACCAATACCAATACCAATTCTAACACCAATACCAACCTGCCCATGCCTATAGTAGTCTGACAAAGCCTCTAACCAGAGTGAACGAATATCCGATCGGGACATGCCCTCGGCCATAGACAAAACCAAAACCAAATAAACGACAATAATGAAAAGAAGTCCATATCATGAAATGGAGTCTTCCATAGTATAGAAGTTCACCACTTTAATCTAAATCAAAGCTATCCCCAAATCCAAGTTATTGAGCAGAAGAATGGTAGTATGGCCGGTTCATGCATCGCGTGGGGGTACAATATTCGAAGATGGTTAGCGGAGTGAATGCTAGCATATAATTCAGGAATAAAGGTAGAATAATGCCATCATTCAAAACCAAATCAAGTAACCATATCCAATCACAAATATACATATATATCATGTCGGGATAGGGAACAAGGTTTAGCATGCATTTAAAATCTTAACCTAGGTTGTGTAGCTCTGTCGTCCTAAATATCTACCCATGGGCTATATAGGTTCAACTCCCCTACTGAAAGGGCCTCGGTACGTGTTAGCTGTATGAACCAGAGAAAAGAACCTTAGATGATGTGTACATCCCAAAATATAAAGTGTGACATCATGCACAACCGTACAAACTAAAGAAAATAACCTGAGTTGACTAGTACATCCCAAAATATAAAGTGTGATATCATGCACACAGTCAACAAAACCACCCTCACATCGACAAACATTAGTTTTCGGTGGTGGTCCCCCCAGGACTCCCACCCTCAACAGCATTGCTACTCAACCTTCTTTAAGCCCATATTAAATTATTTACACATTTCTAACCATTTAACAAAGAGTCTTTTAATTAGGCATTAATCATTGGTATCATCATACCAATATTAGAGCTTGCAAGTCCATTACCTTATGCCATATAAACCATTAAACCAAATTATACTCCATCATATAAACCATTTATAATCAAACCATGGCCACCAAGGCCTTTTCAAAATCATATGAAACTAACCAAAATCAATTCATGTTCCTGATGAGTCATCAATTTGACGACTTGCTAGCACTTTTTAAGCCTAAATTATCATGCTTTTCCATTAATTTGATGGTACTTTCTTACGTAATACCCATTTATATAGGTAAAAGTAAAAAGAGAAGATTGGGCAAGTCATTCAAGTCATCAAGAGGCCAAATGTGAAGGAAATGAGTCATTCACTTTGTATTCATTTTGCATCCGCTTCATATCTGCTTTTGAGCTGCTAGCTATTTGCTCTCTATCTGCTCCCAATCTGCTTTAGATCCGCTCAAGCAGATCAAGAATAAGGTGTCTGTTTTATAATTTCCATCAAATGTAGAGTGGAGTTTAAAAGGAGGGTTTTAGCTCATTTTTTAAGACCTAGTTTTCATCTTTTGAAGATAGCCTCTTTTTTAGATTTTTAGCTTCTTTCTTCTCTTTTAGCATCTACCTTCTCATCTTTTGTGAATTTTGTACTAAGCTTGAATGAAAAATATATGTTAGTGATTTTCCATTGAAGAATTATTAAAACTCCAAGTGTGGAACTACATTGCATCTATTTCTCATGGATGAAGTTAATGATAACTTTGGTATATTCTCATCCATTTTATCTATTAGTAGCTAATTTCCAATCTTGGGGTTATGCTTGCTTAGGTAGTGGTAGTGCATGGGTTTTAGCTAATTTTTTTCTTATTAGTTAGTTATGATGGGTGTTGTATTTATTTCATAAATTAATTGAGAGTTGAGGGTTGCAAACTCTAACTACCCTAGAACTCATGTCATTCTTGAAAAAGAGGGCATACGTAAGGAATAAATACAACCAATAACTTGATTTATTTTATTTAATGATATCTCTTAGACATAAGGATGTCAATTAAGGCAATAGTTATGGGAAATTATCATACTTGTGAGGTGTTCGAAAGAAACCATTTGTGAAATTTTGTGTTGTAATTTAAAGATTAACACCAATATATTGACATCTAGCCTACCCATGACTTTTAGCTAAAAGTTGAATAAATGGCCAAATACCCATGCATGATCCCATACCTATAATTGCATAACCCCAAGGCTTATTCTCAATTGAAATTCACTCTTAACATTCTTCAATGTCAAGGTAGTGCACTAAAATGGAAGTAGTTGTCATTTATAAACACATTCAAACTAAATCTCCTAGTTTACATTTATGCTTGATTTATTCACACTATGGGTCATCTTAGTAGACTATCAATACTCTTAGTTTTGAATTCTATGCTTTCACTTCTTGTGGATTCGACCCCAACCTATGTTGGGTTATTATATTGACAACAATATCTTACACCCATTCAAGAGTTTAATTTTAGCGTTATCAAAAATAGCACCATTGCTGGGGATTGAAACAAAGTTTTCACTCTTGTAGTGTTTTTAGTTACTTTGGGTTAGCTGTAGTATTTTATTTTACATTGTTTGGTGTTTTTGTTCTTTATCAGGTGTGCATAATAGTATACACGATAATATGAGTCAACATGGTAGTCATACCGGGTTGATTGATGGGTATCATGAGGATAAGGATCACCTGGGTGATGCGGGTCAAGCTAGTGCTATTCGTATTCCACCGACGGAAGGAATTGGAGTATTTAATGTTACTAGCATGATGATTCACTTTCTTTAAGTGAAAGGGTTATTTGGAGGCCAAGCACATAAGGATGCTAATCTACACTTGACAAATTTTATTGAGGTGTGTTCTCCATTTGACATGCCCTTCATATCTTAAGAGTCGATCCAATTGTGTCTTTTCCCATTCTCTTTAAAAGAGAGAAGCGGTCTTATGGTTGCGGTCTTTTCCCGTGGGGTCTATCACTTTATGGGTTGGGCTCATGGAGGCATTCTTAGAAAAATACTCTCCCCCTTCTCGGATGTTGCAACTAAGGGATACAATCATTAACTTTTGCCAACTTAATAGTGAACCATTATATGAGGCTTGGAAATAATTAAATAATAAGTTAATACAATGTCCAAATCATGAGGTTTCGGATAAAATGCTCCTTCAAATTTTCTATAGGGCATTGGATCAATTGAACAAGACGGTAGTCGACAATGTGGCTGGGGGTTCCTTTGTTAGATTATCATATAGTATTACATCAACTTTATTAGATCAATTAGCCTAGAAAAGTAGAGGGTGGCACACAAGAGATATCGAGGTGGCCATGGGGGCTCTATCCACATCTTTTATGAGTCAAGAGCAAATGAAAAAAGATGAAGAAAGAGAGGTAAATATGGCTAAAGTGATGACACAACTTGATCTTCTCACCAAGCACGTGATGGGAGCTCCTCCTAAGGCGGTTAATATCGTTGCTTCTAAGAGTGCTAAAGCTTATGATGATGAGGAAATAGAGTTCCTTGATGAAGAAATTCAATTCTTGTAGAACTAATCGGGGGGTTCCTGCCCTACCTATCAAAGGTAAGGTGCGAATCAAGGTTAGAATAAAAGAGATCATCATAGATATTGGCGTGATAGAGATCAGGACTGGAGAGATAAGGAGAGAAATTATGATCGGTGTGTACCTCCGCATAATCGGGCAAAGGGTAAAAAGTCAAGTTCCATTGACCTAGATAAGCTCAAGAATGAAGACACCTTTGCTCAAATTCTAATGAGTGTTGAAGGGACTGATAAGATGGTGAGAGAAATAAAAGGTGACTTCTCACAACTAAGTCAAATGGTGACATATCACTCAGACTCTATCAAGCAACTTAAAACTCAATTGGGCTAAATCTCGGCATAACTTAATGCAAGACAAAAGGGTGGATTACCTAGTGACACATTTGTCAATCCTAAAAATGATGCTCACATCATGGCTATTGTCACTAGGAGTGGTCGGACTCTTGGTAAAAATGTTGTTGATCTTAGTGAAGACACCAAGGAAAAAGCAAATAAAGAACAAGCTAATGCATAGATAAAGCGGCTAGAAGAATCAATTGATAATGATTTAAAGTCTAATGAGACAAGTGTTGAACGACCAATGGTAGTTGAAGAAAATGTTGAAAGTGAGAAAACTCCGAAGGTGATTGATAATGATATTCCAAAAGTGGATGAAACTCCAATTGTTCCATTGCCACAAATCAAATTCCTCTCCTATTCTCACAAAGACTTATGAAGAAGGATTATGATACCAAGTTCAAGAAGTTTCTTACAAAGTTTAGCAATTTATTGGTGAATATACCTTTGCTAGAAGCCTTACAAGAAATGCTCGGTTATGCTAAATTTATGAAGGACTTGGTTAAAAAGAAGTGAGTCATGGATTTTGAAACCATTGAGGTAACCCACAATTGTAGTGGTATAATGTCTAGCACAATGATGGTGAAGGAAGAAGAACCGGGCACATTCACTATTCCTTGCACTATCGGGGTTTATAAATTTTGAAAATGTTGTATGATCTTGGGGAAAGTATTAATTTGATGCCCTATGCCATGTTTTGAAAGTTAGGCTTGGGTGCTCCTAAGCCTACTACTATGAAGTTTCTTATGGCCGATCGTTCAGTTAAAAAACCCGTTGGTATGTTGTATGATCTTTTGGTGAAAGTTGACCGATTTATCTTTCTGGATGACTTCATGATTCTCGATCGTGAGGTTGATCATAAGGTCCCAATCATTCTTGGTAGGCCATTCTTGGCTACCAGAAGGGCCTTAGTCAATGTGGAATGTGGGGAGATGAAATTTTGGGTGAACAATGAGGAAGTATCCTTCAATGTGTGTAATTCCATGAAGCAACCTATGTACTTGCATATTATTTCGGTGATTAATGTGGTTGATGATGAGGTAGCTAACACTGTTGAAATGGATCTTGTGAATGACCCCTTGGTGGGTATATTGTGGAACTTTGGAAGTGAGGTGGTTGAAGAATATGATGAGGTGGTAGCTTTATTAATAGGTCATGGATTTTACACCAAGAACCTATTCAAATTAAATCTTGATTTGAAAAATCACGAGAGTCTACCCGCCAAGCCGTTATTATTGAACCACCTCAAGTCAAACTTAAGCCGTTACCATCCCATCTCTAATATGTTTTCATAGGTAAGGATAAAACATTTCCAATCATTGTAGTGGGTGATCGTGAACCTTATCAAGTGGATGCCTTGAAATCAATTGTGAAAAAGTTCATTCATTCTATTGGATGGACTATCGCCGAAATTATAGGCATTTCTCTCAAAATTTGTTCTAATAAAATAAAGCTAAATGTTGATTATGTTCCAAGTGTGGAATACCAAAGGAATCTAAATCAACCAATGCAAGAGGTAGTCAAGAAGGAAATCAGTAAGTGGCTTGATACGGGAGTTGTCTACCTAATTTTAAATAGCACGTGGGTGAGTTCGATCCAATGTGTTCCTAATAAGGGCGGCATGATGGTGGTCCCAAATGAGAATAATGATTTTGTACCAATGCGCCCAGTCATGGGGTGGAGAGTGTGTATGGATTATCGCAAATTGAACTCGTGGACTGAGAAAGACCACTTTTCCATGCTATTTATGTATCAAATATAGGATAGACTAGCCGGTCGAGGTTGGTATTGCTTCCTTGATGGTTACTCAGGGTACAATAAAATTTGTATCGCCTCGAAAAACCATGAGAAAACCACTTTCACTTGTCCCTATGGTACATTTGCTTTCAAGCGCATGCCTTTTGGGTTATGCAATGTGTCAGCCATGTTCAAACGATGCATGTTGTCCATTTTGCCGATGTGGTAGAGGATACAATGGAGGTTTTCATGGATGACTTCTCCGTGGTTGGGGATTCATTTAAATCTTTCCTTGCTCACTTAAGTAAAGTCCTTGAACGATGTGTGGAGACTAATCTTATTTGAGTTTGAAAAAATGTCACTTCATGGTCAAGGAAGGCATTGTTCTAGGCCACAGAATTTTGGCAAAGGGCATCTAAGTGGACCAAGCAAAAATTTAGGTGATTACTAAGTTACCTCCATCGATCTCCGTGAAGGGTGTTGAAGTTTTCTTTTTCATTCTGGGTTCTATCGGCGCTTCATTAAAGATTTTTCAAAGATTGCTCACCCTTTGTGCAAACTCCTTGATGTAGAGTCAAAATTTAAGTTTGATGGTGATTGTGTAAAAGCTTTCAATTGTCTTAGGGAAATCCTTGTGTCGGCTCCTATTATAGTAGCCCCGGATTAATCATCGCCCTTTGAATTAATATGTGATGCAAATGGTGTTTCTCTAGTGCGGTTTTGATTTAACGAAAAGAGAAGTTGTTTCACCCAATTTTCTATGCAAGCAAGACGTTGAATGACAGTCAACGTAACTATATGGTTACGGAACAAGAGTTGTTAGCGGTGGTGTATGCTTTCTAAAAGTTTTGGGACTATTTTTTGGGCATGAAAGTAGTTGCGCACATGGACCACGCTGCTCTTCGATATCTCATTACAAAGAAAGAGGCAAAACCTCGATTGATTAGGTGGATATTTCTCTTGCAAGAGTTTGATTTTAAAGTGAAAGATCAAAAGGGGTGTGAGAATCAAGTATCCAACCACCTTTTATACCTTTAATCCAATCATGAGAAGTTGGGTGAGATTGATATTAATGAAACCTTCCCCGATGAGCTAGTCATGTAACTTTCAGGGAGCATTACACCTTGGTATGCAGATTAGGCTAACTATATTGTGAGTAGTATGCTTCCCGATGAGTTAAATCATTATCAAAAGAAGCGGTTCCTATTTGATGTGAAAAAGTATTTTTGGGATGAACCATCTTATTTAGGGTGTGTGTGGATAGTGTGATCCGTAGGTTTGTCATAGAGGTGGAAATAATAGATATTCTTGAGGCGTGTCACTCCTTCCGTTTGGTGGTCATCATGGTGGGATCCAAATGGCCGCTAAGTTTTTTCAAAGTGGATACTATTGGCATACCCTCTATAGAGATGCTTATGAGTTAGTGAAAACATGTACTCAATGTCAAATGTAAGGTGGTGCTTTGAGAAAGAATGGGATGCCTCTTAAGCCCAATCTCGAGGTTGAACTATTTGATGTGTGGGGGATCGACTTCATGGGTACCTTTGTGATCTCATTTGGTAATAAATATATCTTAGTAGCCATCGATTAAGTCTCAAAGTGGGTGGAATCCATTGCTTTACCAAACAACAAAGGCAAAAGTGTCACTTTTTTCTTAAAGAAGTACATCTTTACAAGGTTCAGGACTCCAAGGGCAATTATTAGTGATGACGGCTCTCATTTTTATAATCGGATCTTCGGTGCTTTACTTGATAAGTATAGAGTGAAGCATAAGGTTGCTACTCCTTATCAACCCCAAACTAGTGGCTAAGTTGAAGTTTTGAATTGTGAAATCAAGTCCATCCTTGAGAAAACTATGAATGTTGGCCGTATGAATTGGGAGAGATAACTCGATGATGCTTTTTGGGAATATAAAACGACCTATAAAACTCCTATCGGTATGTACCCCCTACCAATTGGTGTTTGGGAAGGCTTGTAACTTACCCATTAAGTTAAAACATAAGGCTTTATGGGCTTTGAAGAAGTTGAATATGGATTGGGAGGGCGCTTAAAATTGAGGGAGAATCAACTTCATGAGTTGGATGAGTTTCGACTTAAAGCATATGAAAGTTACCTGTTGTACAAAGTGAAGATGAAGAGGTGGCATGATGCCAAAATCCTAAAGAGAGAGTTTCATGTGCGTGATGATGTCTTCTTCTTAAATTCAAGATTGAAACTTTTCGTGGGAAAGCTTAGATAGAAGTGGTCGGGCTAGTTCGTAATCTCAAATGTTTACCCAATTAAGGATATTGAGTTAGAAGATCACGAGAAGAAGAAATTTGTGGTGAATGGCCAACAATTGAAGCACTATTATGTGGGTGGAATCGAAGGGACTAAGGTTGAGTCATTTCACTTCAAAGATCCAAAATGATGAGTAAATGATGTCTTGCCGCGACTATAACTATGGTGCTTTTTGGGAGGCAACCCAAGTTTTTTTTTGATGTTTTTAATATTAATTTTATCTTAGTTTTGATTGATGCAGGTAATATCATGGAATTGGGGTACGAGAAGGTAGATTTAGAGGCTCGAAAGTGAGAATCAACTTCATGAGTTGGATGAGTTTCGACTCAAAGCATATGAAAGTTACATGTTGTACAAAGTGAAGATGAAGAGGTGGCATGATGCCAAAATCCTAAAGCAAGAGTTTCATATGCGTGATGATGTCTTCTTCTTCAATTCAAGATTGAAACTTTTCATGGGAAAGCTTAGATAGAAGTGGTCGGGCCAGTTCGTAATCTCGAATGTTTACCCAATTAGAGATATTGAGTTGGAAGATCACGAGAAGAAGAAATTTGTGGTGAATGGCCAACAATTGAAGCACTATTATGTGGGTGGAATCGAAGCGACTAAGGTTGAGTCATTTCACTTCAAATATCCAAAATGATAAGTAAATGATGTCTTGCCGCGACTATAACTATGGTGCTTCTTGGGAGGCAACCTAAGTTTTTTTTGATGTTTTGAATATTAATTTTATCTTAGTTTCGATTGATGTAGGTAATATCATGGAATTGGGGTACGAGAAGGTAGATTTAGTGGCTCGAAAGTGAGCTCTGAACCAAGAATGTTATTCAAAAATTTGTGGGCTAAGATGGAACAACCTGTGCTGCACCTGCTTGAGTAGGTCAGCCACAGGTTAATGGCATGTTGGTCATAGATGGGGCTAAGTTTTAGGCCAACGAGAAGCAGCTACACTACCATGACTATCGCTAGACTTGCTCAAGTAGTCCTGGCGCAAGTTAGCCGCCAATGGGATTCAACAACAACATTTCTTAAGCATGGAATCTATTTCGACCTATGCTGGAACTGCTTAAGCAGTATAGCCGTAGGTCCATCGTATCTTGGATGTACTTAAACGCAAGCACAACTGAAGGTTACTGCCTGGTCCTGCGCTATACCTGCTACAACAGTTTAGTCGTAGGCCAGGTGCATATTGGTCACAAGTGAGCTGGTACATACTGTCCAAGTATGTGATGGAATTGATTAGCATGTGATGGAACTGCTTAGCAGTCCAATCGTAGATTCACAACAGTTGGGACACAGGTCTTTTAAATATTCATTGATGTTTCAAAACAAGTCAGATTTTGTTGGGCTGACCCAACTCGGTCATTTAAAAATCACTTTAAACGCTAAACAAGCGCTAAAACAGTCCACACTTCAGCTTTTTTTACATTGCAACTCTATTCTAACATTTTTTTTCTCTCACACTCAACATACTCTCCTTCTTTACCAATAATTGAATTAACAAGAATCAAGATAATTCTTTTGAACTAGTGGTTCATTTTTCTCTCTTAAAGCAAGTTAAAGGTATGCTCCCTCATAGTTTCACTTTTCAAATCTTTTGAAAATGGACATAGTGCTTCATAGTTTATGATGATTTATCACTTTAATTAAGTTTTTGTGAGCTTATTAGGGTGATTAAAACTTGTTGGAATAATTATGTTGGCATGGGTGCCTTGTTTCACTTGCTTAATTAATGGTGCACTTTTAAATGAAGTTAGTGCACCATGTGTTTGACAAAACTTTCATTAAGCCTTTCTTGCTTATTTTGTTTGGTGGGTGGCTCAAGTACGATAGTATGAATACCTTGAATATGTTTGGAGATGATTTGGTGAGATGAGCTTGCTCTCTTGTGCTCTTATTATCTTTCTCCAAGTTCTTGGTTGGCATGCTCACTATGTGTTTGTTGGAATGACAATAAGAGAGGAATGTGTTGTATGCTTGTAATGGCCAATGTGAATTTCCTTAGGGCATGGTGTGGTTATTTTTTTGATGCATCATTTTGAGTCCAATTGAACCTAATAATGAAATAGTTGGTAGTCATTGGTTGAGGGAGTTTTCTGAGAAATATCACATCCATGGTTCTTGTTGGTCACTTTGCCTAATCGGGAAACATGAACTCTTACCTTGCCCTATGATAGATTGGATGACATCATTCTTAAGGGTATTGGTCATTCTTGTTTCCGTTAGAGGTTATGGATGTCTTATGAGCTAGTTTTGAGAAATGTGAAGAATGTGAGATAATGTAGGGCCTAAATGATGAAGTGTTGTAATAAATGAAACCCATTGAATCTAGTGATGGAGTTACCTTGCATCTTTCAACAATTTTCTTTTCTTATCTTTATTTTCTTTCTTAACATACAAACTTTCAAAAATATGTTTTACCTTTTGTCTTTTGTTTCAATTTTGTTTTGTTTCTTTCTCATAGGTATGTCTCCAAGGAAAAACTTACCACGAGAAGCTAGAAAGCGTAATACCCCGGAGAAAGGCAAGGCAAAACCTACATTCAGAAGGGGTAAAACACCGGTCTCCAAAGATATTCTGAAAGTCCCGAATATCAAAACTATGATTGATCGTACACGGGAGGTAGTAAAGGAAGCGAGTAAAATTCAGTTTGGTGTAGAAGGTATGAAGGATTTATATGATGAGTGGGTTACTGCTCGGGGGTTCAATCCTAAGAAGATCTTTAGCATGAAGGGAGTTGACACCCATTTCCCCAAAATTATTGTCAAAATTAAAGAATGGGTTTGGGAACCCTTCACAGATATGACACCCTCTTATCACCCATTATGCTATTTCCTGGTGATAGTTCGGGAGTTCTATACTTCCCATGTTGTTAGGCACAATAAACAAACTACAAAATGCCAATTACCGTACAACCTTGCCTCAATAGTGTATTGGTTCGAGGAGTGGAAGTCCCTTGCATGGCCTTGGAGATCAATAAAATCTATTTTACTTATGACTTAGACTCCGTAGTGCAGTGCAAGAGGTTGATATTTGGTGGACGTCAGAGTTATCCATGGATTTATAGGGTGATTTCTAAGGGTCTTCCTCCATGGGCTAATGGTGTAGGTCAAATTAAGAGGAGAGATCTTTCAGTTCAAGCCAAACATTAGCTTGGATTTATGGGTAACCGACTACTTCCCTCAAGAAATGACCAAGATATTGTGGTTGATAAGGCCATTATTGTCGGATGCATCTTGGATAAAATTGCTATCAATCTGGGAGAGTTGATAACGGAGATGATTAAGTTGAGGTCAAAGCAACCAGGTACTTTATTGCCCTTTTCGGCACTCATATCCATGCTTTACCTTAAGTTCAAAGTCCCTCTACTCTCTAAGATTGATCATCGGGTTATATACACCGGCGTCATTAACATCACACAGTGTAAGGATGAGGATAACCCTACGGGCTTAAAAAGAAAAGCTTTGGTTTTGGTAGACTCGGGTGCAGAAGGATTGCCTAGCTCAGAGGGGGTGAAGATTCCTCCGGTTTCTACACTTGATGATGAGACCCATCAGGATTCTGTTAATACTCCTGTATCATCTATCACTGCACCACCACCTCGGTCAACACAATTGGCATGGTCTTCTACGGTGACATTTTCCAAGGTTGCTTCCATGACTTTGGCAAACAATGCTACTCTTATCGAATTGGTGGCGGACATTCCCTAGTTTATTTAGGCTGCTATAACACCTCTTCATGCCCGTGTATAAAAGTTAGAGAAGAGGGTTACCACGCTTGAGGCAAGGAGAGATTGTAACGGGGTGGATCTGTGAGGGTAGACCTTGATAGTTTACGAGCAGAGATTCACTCCGGACAACCTTTCTTTGATCTTGATGAGGCAGAGATTGCTTTTTCATCGGAGACTTCAGGCCTAGTGCTTTCATTTGATGATTTGTTCAGAGAGGGTCATGAGGACATTGATGATAAGTCCAAGGTTGATCTTATAGAGGGGCTACCTAAGGCTTGATAGGTTGAGCCCCTATGCAGTTATCAAGGTATGAAGAGTATACACGAATGGTTGGGGCTAGTTCTAGCACTCGACATAATGATGAGTCACCCTTTATAGAAGTCTTGATGAGAGGATCCCAGTCTGACGAGGCTCCTATTGAGATAGTGGGATCATTCACTGATAGGGATCCGAGCGCCTAGTGTACCACAGGGAGTCTCTACCCTCCTCTACTTTTTTTTTTTTAATTTTGCATTGTGGACAATGCAATATCTTTAGTGGGGGGTGGGACAGTTTTATGATTTGTTTGATGATTGGTACCCACTGTTTTCACTTTATAGCATTTTGTGGAAAAATTGTAGTGACATACTCTGTGTTATTACTTTAACATTTATCGCATTTTTTTATGTTATTACGTTCATGATTGACATTGCTTTGGATGAGTCCTTGTCGAGCATTTTGATAATGATGTCAAATATTGTCATTTGATTTTTGAATTTATGTCATCCGTTTAATTTAAATGTGGTATCCGATTGTGCGCATTACTCTTGTCACCTTCTGTATATACGTGTCTAATAAACTCCAAGAGTTTTCTTTTAAACTCAATTCTTTCCTAAGGATCAAATTGTTATTTTTTCTCTCTTTTGATCTTTATTTTTATTTTAGTTTAGTTTCTTTGTCGAACTGAGTGATAATTCACCCATGAGGGATGATGAGGCGACATCCTTAGGTGAAGTATCTAGTTATTTTGGTTAAACTAGGAATAAACAAAAATTCAAAAATACTTCCAAAATGTCATTGGCAAAGAATAAAATGTTTTTGAGAAAAAACCAAAAATATAGTTGTAAGATCAAAGATGTCTTGAGTTTTGTTTTGAGTGAGACCATTAAACTCAAATTTTGGCTCTCTATTTACAAGGATAAGTCGTTGACTCGGAGTAACTTATGAAGCTCAAAGTGCTCAAATTGGTTGGGAGACTAACTTTTTTCTCTATGAGTACAATGACATGAGTGGTGAGATTTTTCAAAAATTCTTGTGCATTTGTGTAGTCTAGAACTTTCCCCGAGTGTATTCAAAGCAAAATTCTAGACAATCTTGGTTTGGAGGAAGACCCGAGGCCCTTTTTGACCCATCACATAGCCAAATTCTCACCTTAACATTGTTCCCTAGTTAACCCATTTAAACCTTTTTGCCCTTCGTTCTTTCTTATTGTAATGATAACCATGCTAAAATACCTAAACCCTTTTGAAAACCTCTCTTTTGGCACTTAACCTCTTTTGATGCGTTGCATGATTCTAGATAATGGATTATAGGCAAAAGCCTAAGTTTGGGGGCTTGTGTATTTTGGAGAAGATGATCAAAGAAAAGATAAGAAAGGTGTATGTAAGGTTGTAAATACATGTGCTTAAAAGAAAATAGATGTGCTTGATGATAAAATTGAATAGCCTAGCCCATAAAACTTAAAAAAAATTGAATGAGTGAGGGGCTAAGAAAGGCTTATCGGTAGAAAATCTCTTGAAAAAGTCAAAGGAGTGAAATAAAGAAAATGGTGGTTTGAATGGTTTGGTAAATGCTAAACAAATAGTTAGGAAAATATGGGAAATAATTTGAAAAAGAATAAGGTGGGTGGTTTAAAAATTTTGGGGGTAGAAAGGATTGAGCGATTGCATTGAGGGAGGTCCTTTAGTCACTTGACCCATATGTATTCCTTCCCGCACCTTAAACCTTTATCTTAATCTGCAAGACCTTGGTGATTCCAAACTAAGTAAGTCTACATTAGTGGCTAAAAACACAAAGGGCAAGCCTATGGTTCTATTCAATGTACTTGAATTTCTTTGTTAGAGTGAGTGTGGATTTTTTATTTATTTGAGCTCCCTTAAGAATTGGAATATCTTTGGTGTGTGGAGCTAACTCTTGCATGTGAGCGGTATCGGTACTTTTGGGTAGAGGGTGATATTTTACTATCGGTTTGGGTAAATAAGTGAAGTAAGTTACCTTGTGATGATTGAGACAATCTTTGATGATTTTGCGTCTTATCTTAAGATGTTTAGTGATTTGGAAAATTCATTTGATACAAACTTGCATCCTTGCTTCATAAATATATGCTTATTGAAAAGTTTTGGTTTACTTAATGCTATGACATGTGTGGAAAGTGTTTGTAGAGTTTTATTAGCCTATTCCTTTAGTATAGCTTTATCTAGGTGGATTTGATTTAAATACACTATCTCATTGAATTATTCTTGGTTGCTTGAGGACAAGCAATAGTTTAAGTTTGGGGGGTTGATAAGTCGTCAATTTGACGACTTGCTAGCACCTTTTAAGCCTAAATTATCATGCTTTTCCATTGATTTGATGGTACTCTCTTACGTAATGCCCATTTATGTAGGGAAAAGTAAAAAAGAGAAGATTGGGAAAGTCATTCAAGTCATCAAGAGTCCAAATGTGAAGGAAATGAGTCATCCGCTTTGCATCCGCTTCACATCTGCTTTGGAGCTGCTAGACATATTCTCTCTGTGTGCTCTTCATCCTCTTTGAATCCGCTCAAGAAGATCAAGAATAAGGTGGTAGTTTTGTAATTTCTATCAAATGTAGAGTGGAGTTTAAAAGGAGGGTTTTAGCTCCTTTTTCAAAACCTAGTTTTCATCTTTTGAAGATAGCCTCGTTTTTAGCTTCTTAGCTTCTATCTTCTCTTTTGGCATCTATATTCTCATCTTTTGAGAATTTTGTACTAAGTTTGAATGGAAAATATATGTTAGTGATTTTCCATTAAAGAATTATTGAAACTCCGAGTGTGGAACTACATTGTCTCTATTTCTCATGGATGAAGTTAATGATAACTTTGGTATATTCTCATCCTTTTTATCTATGAGTAGCTAATTTTCAATCTTGGGGTTATGCTTGCTTAGGTAGTGGTAGTGCATGGGTTTTAGCTAATTATTTTTCTTATTAGTTAGTTGTGATGGGTGTTGCATTTATTTCAAAAATTAATTGAGAGTTGGGGGTTGCAAACTCCAACCACCCTAGAACCCATGTCATTATTTATAGAGAAGACATGGGTGAGGAATAAATGCAACCAATAACTTGATTCATTTCATTTATTGATATCTCTTAGCCTACCCATGACTTTTAGCTAAAAGGTTAATAAATGGCCAAATACTGATGCATGATCCCCCACCTATAATTGCATAACCCCAAGTCTTATTCTCAATTGAATTCATTCTTAGCATTCCTTAACGTCAAACTAGTGTACTAAAGTTGAAGTAGTTGTCATTTATAAACACATTCAAACTAAATCCCCCATTTTACATTTATGCTTGCTTTATTCACACTATGGGTCATCTTTTAGTACACCATCAATACTCTTGAGTTTTGAATTCCATGCTTTCACTCCTTGTGGATTTGACCCCAACCTAAGTTGGGTTATTATATGGACAACGATCGCTTACACCCATTCAAGAGTGTAATTTGAGTGTTATCAGTTCCATTTACCATTTATGCAATGCAAGATCCCAAGAATAATCAAACTATGTGACAAAAATTATTCTTATTGACAATTTGGCAAACATGTTGAGCACATGCCATTATTAAAGCCAAAATCACCAAAATTGGGGCTTAACCATGACACCTCAATTAAGTCACCATTCCCAAGCACCCACATGTACAAAACCATAATTAAAACACGCATAGTTACAATTTAAAACATAGGAAACAATATTCAATGATATATATTCAAAACCCCCAATCTTTATTTCAAAACCATAACAATACCATGAAAACCATACATTAAAAAACATGTTTTTTGTAAAATAACAATGATGGAAGAGTCACATGCCTTAATTACAAAGATTCATGGAGAGAAATTAGTCCTTAAGCCCTTAGATAACCACTTTGGAGAAAACCTAGCCAATTTTTCTTGAGATGACTTTGAGAGAGTAAAGAGGATGTTTAATCTTTTAAAGTATGGAATGAATGACCAAAAAGTGTTTTAGGGATCCGGTGTCTTAGGGGTTTTGAGTGAGAAAAGTCTAAAGTACCCCCAGCTAAAAACTGTAAAAAGGACCGCATGTGGTTACGAATTGAACCCTTAACTTGACCAAAACATTAGACTCATACCATTGATTCATCACCAAGACAATGAGTTGGACATCCCTACACTGTCCACCATACGACTCCCTGACTCTACTCGAACCTGACCATACAACTCGTATGGTCTAGTCGTATCCATGACAGAACCGAAGGGATTAGATACTAGACAATATACGACTCAACCCTACCACTCGTAACCTATCCTCACGGTTCTTAGTGAGACACTCGTACTCAGAGCCAAGTCAAGTCACTAAGTTTCTGATTTGATTAAGGATCGACCAAATGACCCATCATCGCCCCTAATGAATCATACCACTAAGTCGTTACCAAGACTATAAACCCAACCACCATCCACTGGTCACCCAACAACTAGGGTCACCTAAACCGTACCTATACCATACGACTCATTTGATGAGTTATTACTAGGACAGTGAGCTCAAAGCTCTAGAATTTTCCAAGGGCCAAAATGTCGGGTGTTTTAATTCTCCCCCACTTGGATCATTCATCCTCGAATGATGGGACAAGGCATGACTAGCACGATTAAACCCCCAAACATCTCCACTCTTACCTTTAAGACAGAAAACAGATTACCAAGGAATTCATAGTCTATCTTTAACAAAGATAGAAAACAAAGATGTTAAGAACATCACATACCTCCATCACGATTTTTCGAAATGGGATATAGGAATGGATACTTGGACTTCATGTCCTCTTCTGCTTCCCACGTAGCCTTTTCCACCTTGTGATTCCTCCATAGAACCTTTACCAAAGCTACTTCCTTGGTCCACAATCGATGAAACTACCGATCCAAGATTTCAATGGGGACCTCCTCATAAGATAGGTAATCTGAAATACCAATATCCTTGATAGGCATAATTTGCGATGGATCACCCTCTCACTTTCTCAACATAGAAACATATAACACTGGGTCAGTGAAGCTCAAACTAAAAGGCAACTCCAACTAATACACAACATTGCCAACCCTTTTTAAAACCAAATCGAACCAACATACCAGGGACTAAGCTTTCCCTTTCTCCCAAACCAGATCACTCTCTTCATAGAAGACACCTTCAAGAAGAGCCTATCCCCTATCTCAAACTCTAACTTCCTACGCTTTACATCTGTGTAGGACTTCTGTGACTTTGGGCAACTTTAAGCCTATCCCGAATTACCTTCACCTTTTCCATGGCTTGGTGAACTAAAAATGGACCAAACATCTCTTCCTCACCAACTCAAACCACCCAATAAGAGACCTACACCTTTTACCATACAAGCCTCAAATGGATCCATCCTAATGCTAAAATGGTAGCTATTATTATATGCAAATTCTATAAGAGGCAAATGCTTAATCCAACTACCACCATAGTCAATCACACAAGCACAAAACATATCTTCTAATTTTTGAATTGTCCTTTATGCTTTTCCATCCGACTGCGGGTGGAAAGCAGTACTAAGACTCACCTTATTCCCCAAACATTTCTGAAGCAACAGCCAAAAGTGCAATGAAAACTATGTACCATGATTTGAGATGATAAAAATAGGTAACCCATGCAACTTCACAATCTCTTGGAGATACAACCTTGTATAATCCTCATCCAAAAAATTAGTCCTCACTGGCAAAAAGTGAGAAGGTTTTGTCATCCTATCCACGATGACTCCAATTGAATGGAACTGATTCCAATACCTAGGAAGACCGATAATGAAATCCATATTGATCACTTCCCACTTCCACATAGGAAACTTTATTTCTTGATACAAGCCTCTAGGCTTCATGCGCTTTACTTTTACATGTTGGCACACCATGCACTCAGCCACAAAACTAGCTATATCTTGGTTCATATTGTTCCACCAATATATTTCCTTATGGTCATAATATTTTTGATAAGCCTGGAATAGCATAGCGCGACTCGTGAGCCTCAACCAAAATCCTCTCTCGTAATTCATCCAAATCTGGAATGCAAAATCTTCCTTGGCACCACAAGGTACCATTACTATTGACCGCAAAAGCCATTACTTTCTGCCCACCTGCAAAAACCTTAATCCTAATCAAGATAGGATCCAACACTTGCTTCTCCTTTACCTCAGCATCCAGGAATGACTTCGTTACCTCCTGAATAAACACATCACTATCCTGAAAGTACAAGAGGCAAAATCCAAGGTTAGCCAAACGGTGAACATCTTTCACCAATTCTCATCTCCCCTAATTCACATAAGCTAGACTCCCCTTTGATAACCTACTAAGAGCATCAGAAACCACGTTAGATTTACTTGGATGGTAGTGAAGACTCATGCCATAATCCTGGAGTAGCACAAGCCATCTCCTTTTCCTGAGTTTCAACTCTTTCTAAGTAAACACATATTGCAGACTCTTATAATCTAAAAAGCTATCCATATGCACTCCATATAGATAGTGAAGCTAGATTTTCTATGCGAATACCATTACCAGTAACTCCAAGTCATGCGTCAGATAAACCTTCTCATGCACCTTCAACTGTCTAGAGGCATAAGCTATCCATTTGCCATGCTGTATCAAGACGCAACCAATCCCCACACGGGATGTATCATAATAGTGCACAAACCCATCCATTCCTTCAGGCAAAGTTAAGACCAGTGTCGAAGTCAAATTATCCTACAGCTTCTTAAAACTACCCTCACAAGCATCAAACTACAAGAACTTTACTTTCTTCAAAGTCAACTTAGTCAACTATGGAAGAGAAAATTTCCAAAAACCTCCTATAATAATCAGCTAAACCTCAGAAACTCTAAATATCGATTAGAGTCATAGGTCTTGGCCACTTCTTAACTACTGCAACTTTTTACGGATCCATCATGTTTCCTTCAATAGAAGTGGCATGGACCAAAAAAGTGACAGCGTTCAACTAGAATTCATATTTCAAAAATTTGGCATACAACTCCTGCTCCTTCAGGGTCGGCAATACAATGCAGAGATGATTGGAACGATCTATGTTGCTCTTAGACCAAAAAAGTGACAGCGTTCAACTAGAATTCATAGTCTATGTTGCTCTTAGACTAGTCACTGAGCAAGTGGAGTGGTAGTATGTCCAGTTTCTGCATCGCATGGGGATACAACATTTGAAGATGGTTAGCGAGTGAATGCTAGCCTAAAACTCAGGGATAAAGGTAGAATAATGCCATTATTCAAAACCAAATCAAATAACCATATGCAATCACTAATATACATATATGTATATCGTGTCAGGATAAGGAATAAGGTTTAGCATGCATTTAAATTCTTAACCTGGGTTATGTAGCTCAGCCGTCCTAAACATCCACCCATGGGCTATATGGGTTTAGCTGCCCCTGCAAAAAGGGCCTCAGTGCGTGTTAGCTGCACAAACCGGAGAAAAGAACATGAGATGACTAGTACATCCAAAAATATAAATTGTCACATCATGCACATAGTCACTAAGACCACCCTCATATCTGTAAATGTGAGTTTCCAGTGTCGGCCCCCCAAGACCCCACCTTTCATGACTTTGCTACTCATCCCCCTTTAAGCACATATTAAATTATTTACACATTCCCAACCATTTACTAAGGAGTCTTTTAATTAGGCATTAACCATTGGTATCGTCATACCAAATTTAGAGCTTGCAAGTCCGTTACCTTATGCCATATAAATGATTAAACCAAATATCATTTCAAATTAACCAAAATTATTTATAATTAAACCCCAGACACCAAGGCCTTTTGAAAATTATATGAAACTAACCAAAACCAATTCATGTTCCAATGACCATTTATGCAATGCAAAATTCCAAGAATAATCAAACTATGTGACAAAAATCATTCTCATTGACAATTTCACAAACAGGTTGAGGACATGCCATTATCAATGTTAAAATAACAAAAATTGGGGTTCAACCATGACCCCTCAATTAAGTCACCATTCCCATGCACCCATATTTGCAAAAGCATAATTAAAATATGCATAGTTACAATTTAAAACATAAGAAATAATATTCAATGATATACATTCAAAACCCCCAACCTTTATTTCAAAACCATAACAATACCATGAAAACCATACATTAAAACACATGAATTTTGTAAAATAACAATGAGGGAAGAGTCACATGCCTAAATTACAAATATTCACAAAGTGAAATTGGTCCTTAAGCCCTTAGATGATCACTTTGGAGAAACCCTAGCCAATTTTGCTTTAGAGGATTTTGAGAGAGTAAAGAGGATGTTTAATCTTGTAAAGTATGGAATGAATGACCACAAAGTGTTATAGGGACGTAGGGTCTTAAGGGTTTTGAGTGAGAAATGTCTCAAGTACCCCAGCTAAAAACTGTAAAAAGGATCGCAGGTGGTTACAAATCTACCTCTTGACTCATACCACAATATATGACTCCTGCCATTGAGTCATCACCAAGACAGTGAGTTGGACACCCCTACAGTGTCCACCATACGACTCTATGACCCCACTCGTGATGTGACTATACAACTCGTATGGTCTAGTCGTATCCAATACAGAACCCAAGGGATTATACACTGGACAATATATGACTCAACCCTACCACTCATAACCAATCCTCATGGCTCTTATTGAGCCACTCATACTTAGAGCCAAGTCAAGTCACTAATTTTCTAATTCGATTAAGGATCGACCAAATGACCCGTCACCACCCCTAATGACTCGTACCACCAAGTCATTACCAAGACCAAAAATCCAATCACCATCCACTAGTCACCCAATGACTAGGGTCACTTGGCCTGTACCCATACCATATGACTCGTATGATGAGTCGCTACTAGGACAGTAAGGACAAATCTTAAGAATTTTCCAAGGGCCAAAATCCAAAATGTTTCATGAACAAACAAATCCCGTAGTTGGATTTATTCTTAGTACTTTTAATTATAAAGATCTTGATTTCATAGTAAATTGATCGAAACATCAAAGCAATCCAGTCAAGATGAAGAAATTAAGGGAAGTTGCTCATATAAGTTCAAAAAATCATGTTTCAAAATCATTAAGTATGAAGAAATAGAAGAATCAGAACAACGCACCTTCTAAAGGTATAGTGATTTACTATTTAATATTTTATTTAAAGCAACATTATACATTGTTATTCATAGCTATGGAATGTATAGGGTTAATAGGGGATATTATTTCATAGTTCTGTTGTTATTTTCAATTATCTATACATAGCTATGAAATGTAAAGGGTTAATGGGGGTTTCTATAGCTATGGAATGTAAAGGGTTAATGGGGGTTTCTATGTCATGTTTTTGTTGTAATTTTGAATTCCTCCATACATAGATATGGACTGTATAGGGTTAATGGTCATTTTTATGTCATAGTTCTACTATTATTTTAATTTCCCATACAATCTATGCAATGTACATAGTTTACATTATTATGTATAAGGATATAATTACCTGCTATTTTTGTTTACCTAATGCATATCATATTATGTATAAGCTTATGGTATACATAGCTATGGAATGTATAGGGTTAATGGTGGTTCTTATGTCATAGTTCGGTTATTATTTCAATTCCCCATAAATTTCTATTCTATATATATGCTTTACATTATTATGTATAAGGATATGGTTACCTGATATTTTTGTTTACGTAATACATATCATATTATGTATAAGGTTATGGTTACCTGCGACTTCTGTTACCATCAACTTATACATAACCATATTAGGTATAAGGCTATGATTACCTGAAGTTATGTTTACCTTATAAATATTCTATTATATCTATTATAATATGATACATGCATAACTATGATAATGTTTAACTTATAAATAACATGGTTATCTTATACAAAAAATAGGTACATTATGAATAAGGTTATTTATTACGACCCAAACTAGGGCCTGTCCGTGACTGGTATTTCAAGTCCCACATGGATCGGAGACCACCCCTGTGCACCTAATCAAATTGCACAATATTTCCAATATCGAATGAATTTCAAATATATAAATAGATAAGTTCAAAGTATGGCTATAACTGATAACCATCGACTTACCAAAGCAATCGACCAACATCACCCAAGTCCATAGTAATCTAATAAAGCCTTCTAACACAAGAACCAAAAACCAATCTTGGTGGTGACATGTCCCCGACTTTGACAGATGACAATGAGAATGAAAATGATAATGAAACTCTCAGTTCTAGTCTATAATAAGAACTGATGAAATATCTAAGTCTTTCAACTATGGAAACTCACCACATTACCAAAACAAATCAAACAACGGAGTTGATCCACCTAACTCTGTGCAGGAAAAGTACACTTGCCTTCAGACCCTACATCACGTGGGGATGCAACATCTGGAGATGGTTAGTGACACGACCCGAACTAGGGCCTAGTTGTGTCGGGTATCTCAAGTATAATCGATATCAGAGACCACCCCCAACACCCCACTATAACCGCATTGTACCCTATGTCGGATGAATTTCAAACATATAACAAGACATAACAAAATTTATCGGAAGACATTTAAAGAAGTTCATAACTATAACTAACCAAATATCTAACCAAACATCCAACCGGTGTCAACCCCAATACCAATACCAATGCGAAGGTTGACAATAATGCCGACACCGCCCATGCCCAAGTAATCACACAAAGCCTCTAACTGAAAGCCAAGAACATCCAATCGGGATATGCCCCCGACCATAGCTAAAACCAAAGTCCAAAAAATAATATAAAGTATAAAAAGAAGTCTATAGCTTGAAAAGGAGTGTTTAGGAGTATGGAAGCTCACCACTTAAGTCTGACACGAATGTTGTCCTCGAATCCAAGTCACTGAGTAGAAGGAGTAGTATGGCTGGTTCCTATATTGTATGGGGCTACAATGTTCAAAGATGGTTAGTGGGTGAACGCGAGCATGTACTTAGGACAAGGATAAAATAATATAATTGCTTAAAACCAAAGCAAATAACCATATATAATCACACACATACATATATATTGTTCTGGGAAAGGGAATGGGGTTTAGTATGCATTTAAAACCTTCACCTGGGTTTGTGTAGCTTTACCATCATAATCCACCCACGGGCTATATGGGTCTTGTGTTACCCTATGAACGGGCCCCAGTGAGTGTAGCCATACGAAAGGATTCTCATGTACCCTTCACCTTTCATGATATATATATATATACAAGTATAAGCTTTGAGGATTCCCGCGAACCCCACAAGCATATGGTCACCAAGAAGAACCCTCATGTCGGCAAACATGAGTTTGCAGTGTTCGTTCGTTGGACTCACACCTTTATGGTTAGATATCACAACCCACCATTATTGTCCAATTAAAACATTTATCACATAACCAAACTGCCAGTTCAAGGAGTCTATTATCAAGGCATCATGAAGTGGTCTCATCATACCGACTATAACTTGTAAGCAATGTCATTAGACAAGTCTTAGGGGATTCCTATTTACCCCACAAGGTTTCCAATTAAACTAAAGCCATGGTCACCAAAGCCTTCCCAATCCATTTAAAACCAACCAAACCAATTTAAGTTCCATTGCCATATTATGCAATGGAAATGTTTCAAGAATAGTCAAACTATGTGACAAAATCATTCTCTTTGGCATTTTAACAAACATGTTGAGGGCATATAGTTTCTAAAACCAAAACCTAGTATCAATTGACCATTTCCATGTTTAAACAATTATTATAAGATGAAAAACCATAAGAAAAACATACATTATCCAACCAAAGCCCCAACATATATTTCAAAACCCAAACATTACCATAATAATACTATGAAAACCATCCATTAAACCATGTTTTTAGATGAACTAACAAGTCAGGAGGAGTAATATGCCTTAGACAACAAGGAAGATAGAGAGGAACCACCCTTATGAGCTTTAATTGATTGTTGTGAAGAAACCCTAGCCTCCTCTTAAACCCTAAGCTTGAGAAAGATTTTAAGAGTGTTTGATTAAGGATAAAAGGTTAATGAAGTTCCAAAAAGTGTTTTATGTCATAAGGTCAAAAGAAGTTAAGAGAGGAAATGTCCAGAATAACCCTAACTTAAACTGTAAAAATTCCCACAGGTGGGTACGAGTTGACCTTCAACTTGTCACCATAACAAATGACTAGTACTATCCAGTCGTACCTAGAATTGAAAGTTGGACATCCACACAATGTCCAACATACGACTCCATGGACCCAACTCATGAACAAAATATGCGACTAGTGTGGTCCAGTCGTACCCAAGTCAGAATCCAAAGGGATTGATACTGGACAACATACGACTATACCTCACCACTCGTACCGTATCCTCATGGCTCTTAGTAAGCCACTAGTACTTAGAGCTAAGTCAACTTACTAAGTTTCAGATTAAGTGAAGGACCAACCTAGCGAATCGTCACCAATCCATATGACCCGTGCCCACTAAGTTGTAACCACGACAGAAACCCAACCACCACATACTGGACAACTTATGAGTTGGGTCACCTGACTGGTACCCACAACATACGACATGCAAGGTAAGTTGTATGATGATCCAAAAGCTCAATACTCGAGAAATTTGCAAGGAGCAGTACCCAAGTTGTTTCAATTCTCCTCCACTTGGATCATTCATCCCCGAATGATGGAACAAGAGAGTACAAGTATGATTAAACCCCCAAATGTCTTTACTCTTACCTTTACCAAAATAGAAAATAAAGATAATAGGAAAAACATATACCTTGAGCACAAAGTTTTGGAATGGGGAATAGGAATGGATACTTGAACTTCATGTTATCTTTAGCTTCCTATGTAGCCTCTTCCACCTTGTGGTTCCTCTATAGAACCTTTAACGAGGCTACATCTTTGGCCTACAATCAACGAACTTGACGATCCAAGATTTCAATCGGGATTTCCTTATAAGATAGGGAATCCAAAATACTAATATCCTTGATAGGCATAATTTTTGATAGATCACTAATACATTTCCTTAATATAGAAACATGGAACACCGGATGAATAGAGCTCAAACTAGAAGGCAACCCCAACTGATACATAACATTGCCAACCCTTCTCAAAATTATGTACGAACTAATATATTGGAGACTGAGCTTTCCTTCTTCCCAAACCTCATCACTCCCTTCATGAGAGATACCTTCAAGAACACCCTATCCCAAACCTCAAACTCCAACTTCCTATACCTCACATCTACATAGGACTTTTTTCAACTTTAGGCAGCCTTAAGCCTATCTTGAATCACCTTCACCTTTTCCATAGCTTGGTGAACCAATTCTGGGAAAAATATGTCCACCTCACCAACCTCGAACCACCCAATACGAAACCTACACCTCCTACCATACAATAACTCAAATAGAGCCATCCCAATACTAGAGTGGTAGCTATTATTATACACAAACTCTATAAGAGAAAAGTGCTAAACCCAACTACCACTATAGTCAATCACGCAAGCACAAAAAATATCCTCTAATGTCTGAATAGTTCTTTCTACTTGCCCATCCGACTGCGGGTGAAAAGTAGTACTAAAACTCACTTTAGTCTCCAAACCTTTCTGCAATTACCACCAATAATGAGATGAAAACTTTGTACCACCATTAGAGATGATAGAAATAGGTACCCCATGCAATTTCACAATCACTTGGAGGTACAACCTTGTATAATCCTCAGCCGAGAAGTTAGTTCTCACAGGGAAAAAGTAAGCCGACTTTGTCATCCTATCCGCGATGACCCAAATCAAATCAAATTGGTTCAGAGAATGAGGAAGAACATTAATAAAGTCCATGTTGATCACTTACCATTTCTATTTAGGCAACTTTATTTCTTGATATAATTCATCGGGCTTTATATGCTGAACTTTCACTTATTAACACACCATACACTTGGCCACAAAATTCACCACATCCCTTTTATATTATTCCACCAATAGATCTTCTTAAGGTTATGATATATTTTTGTTGAACCAGGATGAACAATATAGCGTGAATCATGCGCCTCAACCAAGCTTCTTTCTCTCAAACCATCAACATATAGAACACATAATCTCCCTTGGTACCACAAGGTATGATCACCACCAATCTTATAGGACATCACCTTCTTCTCACCTCTATCTCCCTTGATCCTCATCAAGAGAGGGCCTAACATCTTCTTCTCCTTGATTTCAAAACCAAGAGATTACCATGCCACTTTCTGCACAAACACACCACTATTCTCAGAGTCCAAAAGGAAAACTCCAAGATTAGGTAAATGGTGAATATCCTTCACCAACTTCCACTTCTCTTTCTCCACATGATCTAGACTCCCCATGGATAACCTACTAAGAGCATTAGCAACCACGTTAGCTTTACCTGGGTGGTAGTAAAGACTCATATCATAATCCTTGAGAAGCTTAAGCCATCTTCTTTGTCTAAGGTTAAGCTTTTTCTGAGTAAACACATACTGCAGACTCTTATGATCAGAAAAGATATCCATATGGAATCTATATAAATATTGAAGCCAGATTTTCAACGTAAGAACCACACCCAAAAGCTCTAAGTCATGAGTCAAAGAATTTTTCTCATGCACCTTTAACTGTCTAGAGGCATAAGCTATCACCATGCCATGCTGTATCAGGACACAACCAAGTCCCATACGGGATGAATCATAGAAGGCCACAAACTCTTTAGTGCCTTCAGGAAAAGTGAAGACCGGAGCCACAATTAGCTTCTCCTTTAGCTTCTTGAAACTACCCTCAAAAGCATTAGACCACAAGAACCTTACCTTTTTCAAAGTCAATTTAGTTAATGGGGCAGCTATAGTTGAGAAACTCTCTACAAACCTCTTGTAGTAGCCAGATAAACCCAAGAATCTTTGCATATCAGTTGGAGTCATGGGTCTAGGCCAATTCTTCACCACTGCAACTTTTTACGGATCTACCATGGTCCCTTATCTAGAAATGACATAACCCAAAAAAATGACAGCGTTCAACTAAAACTCACATTTCAAAAATTTGGCATATAGTTGCTGCTCTTTCAAGGTTTGCAATATAATACGGAGGTGATTTTCATAACCCACCTCACTCTTAGAGTACACTAGCATATCGTCTATGAAAATATTAATGAATAAATCCAAAAACTGGTAGAAGACCCTATTCATCAAATCCATGAATGTCATCGGGGCATTGGTCAACCCAAAATACATAACCAGAAACTTGAAATTTCCATACTGGGTATAGAAGGCAGTCTTAGTGATATCTACCTCTTTAATCGTTAAGTGGTGATACTCAGATTAAAGATCAATTTTAAAGAAAAACTTAGTACCCTGCAACTGATAAAAAAATCATCTATCCATGGAAGAGGGTACTTATTCTATACCGTCACTTTATTCAACTGTCGGTAATCAATACACATCCAAAGGGAACCATCCCTTTTATGCATGAATAACACTGGTGTGCCCCACAGGGAAACACTAGGATGGATAAAACCTTTGTCTAATAGATACTTGAGTTTCTCCTTAAGCTCTTTTAACTTAGTCAAAGCTATTCTATATTAGGGAATAGAAATTGGACCAGTGTTCGAAGCAAGATCAATGCCAAAATTAATCTCCCCATCAAGAGGAACACCAAGAAGGTCATCAGGCAAGACCTTAGGAAATTCATTCACCACAGGAATAGAATACAAGGAAAGACCCTCCGAGTTAGAATTTTTAACCTGGACCAGATGTAGAGACACCCCTTGGAGATCAATATCCAACCTCTAAGATATGATATAAAATTTCTCCTAGGATCTAAGGAACCACCGTCTCACTTAATAACCAGTTTATTAGGGAATTTAAAGACGACCTTATGGGTTCGATAGTCTAGAGAAGCATAGCATGAGTGCAACTAATCCATCCCCAATATGGCATTAAAATCAATCATGTCCAATTTAAATAGATCCATCAAAGTCTCTCAACCACCCACAGATACCACATAACCCCTATAGACTCATCTAGCCACCATAGTCACCCATAGGGTTAGAGACAGAAAAAGGGTCTAAAATACACTTGGTACCAAAACCAAAATACACAGTTACAAATAAGGTCACATAAGAGAGAGTCAACCCCAAATCAAGTAAAAAATACACATTACGGGAAAAGAGTTTTAACATACCAGTGAAGACATCAGGTGATACCCCAAACTCCTTTTGAGTAGTGAGAGCATAGAGACGGTTCGAACCAGTACCGGAGCCAGATAATGCACCCTTTAGTATCTAGGCTAAAGAAGAGACAACAGGAACCTTGTTTGCCCCAGAAGGAACCTTATCAATAGGACATTTTCTAAGATATGCCCTGTCAAACCACAGTTGAAGCACCTGCCCCTTTCCTCATTACAAAAACCCCGATGCAATCTACATAAAACTTGCAGAGAGGATATGATGGAGAAGACTGGGCCCCACTAGCCTGAGATTGGGCACCCTGTGCCCTAAAGTTGTCACCACCTTAGAAATGCGTATCACCTGACGGATTTG
This sequence comes from Capsicum annuum, assembly GCF_002878395.1. NCBI lineage: Eukaryota > Viridiplantae > Streptophyta > Magnoliopsida > Solanales > Solanaceae > Capsicum > Capsicum annuum. Next base: position 23,153,829 of record NC_061118.1, on the reverse strand, counting down.
GGTTGGGAGAACTAGCCATCGAGAAAGACCCAAAATTACCCCACTTCTTCTTGGGCCACTTCCTGCCATCCCTGCCACTCTGTTGTTGGCCACCGCCCTGCTTAGAGAACTTAAACTTCTTTCCTGCCTCTTCCCTATCTCAGCCTGCTGCTTATTTTCTTCTTCTACTTATTGCATATACACAACCAACCTCAAAATATCTATATACTTGTTAAATGAGGCAACTTTACTCTCCAAAATCAAGTCTTGAGACAACCCAGAAGCAAACTTATTCATCCTAGAAACTAATTCTGAAGCATACCAAGATAGCTAGTGGAACCTCAAGAAATATTCCTTGAGTAACATCTTGCCTTGCTTCCCTCAACTCCTTAGGAAAGAAGCAGTACAGAAAAGTATTAGAGAAATCTTCCCATAGAGCAGACACATAATCGTCACCCCTGGACTGATCCTATTCTTCATATCACTAGTACACTACAACTTTTAGCTAGTAGGTGAAAAATTCCATGCCTTCCACATTAGTGGCATGCATAACATGGAAGATCTTTTCCATCTCATCTAAGAAACCTTAAGGATCCTCCTCCACCTTAATACCAGTAAAGGTTGGAGGGTTAAACCTTATGATATTTCCAACCCTTATGGCCTCAGAAGATGGAGTAACAAATGTACCACACTAAGCTTGAGGAGCTAGAGGAGGACTGAAGGGAACCAGTGAAACTTCAGGAGGGTAATCAGGAATTAGACCCCTAGACCAGGTCTGAACCCTATAAGTAGAATGGGTTATATCAATATTGTCCTCAGATAGGATAGAAAAGTTTATGTGAGCTTTAGATTGTCGAAGAGGCATGATCTAAAAAGCGAGTAAATAAGAATTAGAGGAGAATTCAGGACATTAGGCTCTATAGCTTGAAAACAGAACATAAGGAAGAGAAATATTCCTAAATGCCTCATAGCCTCTCTCTTATGAGTGTGGCACGCTACACACCCTTAAAGGAGACTCTACTTGACATGGCTTTGTGGACTCCCATATGACTATGAACCTAGGGCTTTGATACTAATCTAACATGACTTGAACTAGGGCGTAGTTGTGTCGGGTATCTCAAGTCTAACCGGGATCATAGACCACCTCAATAACCCACCATAACTGCCTTGTACCCTATGTTGTATGACTTTCAAACATATAACAAGATATAACAAAATTAATTAGAAGACATTTAAAGAAATTCATAACTATAACCAACCAAATATCCAACCAAACATCCAACCGGTGTCAACTCCAATAATAATACCAATGCCAAGGTTGACACCAATATCAACATCGCTCTTGCCCATAGTGGTCACATAAAGCCTCTAACAAAAATCCAAGAACATTAGGTTGGGACATGCCCCTGGAGAAAGACAAAACAAAAGTTCAGGGAAAAATAAAAAGTATAAAAAGAAGTCCATAGCATGAAATGGAGTCCTCTAGAGTATGGAAGCTCATCATTTTAGTCTGAAATGAATATTGTCCTTGAATCTAAGTCACTGAGTAGGAGGAGTAGTATGGCAAATTCCTACATCACGTGGGGATGCAATATTCGAAGATGATTAGCAGGTGAATATTAACATGTACTCGAGATAGGGATAAAATAATGTCATTATTTAATACCAAAGCAAATAACCATGTGTAATTACATACATACATATATATCATGCCAGGAAAAGAAACCAGGTTTAGCATGAATTTGAAACCTTAACTTGGGTTTGTGTAGCTTTATTGTCATAATCCACCCACGGGCTCTATAGGTCCAGTGTTAATCCCTGAACGGGCCCCAATGCGTGTAAATGCACGAACCAAAGATATCATTTGGGCTGGGGATTCCCATGTACCCTTTGCCCCCCATGATATATATATACAAGCATAATCTTTGGGGATTCCCATGTACCCCATAAGCATATTGTCACCAAGACCAACCCTCATGTCAGTAAACATGAGTTTCTAGTGTCAATCCATCAGATTTACACCTTTACGGTTAGCTATCAAGACCTATCATTATTGCCCAATTAAAATAATTAGCACATAATCAAACCGCCAATTCATGGATTCTATTATCAAGGCATCATGAAGTAGTATCGTCATACCGGTTATAACTTACAAGCAATGTCATTAGCCAAGTCTTAGGGGATTTATATTTACCCTACAAGGTTTCTAGTTAAACCAAAGCCATGGCCACTAAGGCCTTCTCAATACATTTAAAACCAACCAAACCAATTTAAGTTCCATTACCATATTATGCAATGCAAATATGTGACAAAATCATTCTCATTGGTATTTTAACAATCATGTTGAGGGCATATAGTTTTCAAAACCAAAATCAAGCATCAATTGACCATTCCCATGTAACCACATGTTCAAACCGTTATTAGAACATGAAAAACCATAAGAAAAACATGGAAAAACATTATCCAAACAAGAACAACCGAAACCCCAACATATATTTCAAAACCCAAACATTACCAAAAAAAACCATGAAAACCATTCATAAAACATGCTTTTAACAATTAGGGAGGAGTAACATGCCTTAGACAACAAGAAAGATGGAGAGAAACTAACCTTAAGATCCTTAATTTATTGCCTTAAAGAAATCTTAGCCTCTTCTTGAACCCTAAGCTTGAGAGAGATTTTACGTATATTTTATTAAGAATGGAAGGTTAATGAAGTCCCAAAAGGTCTTTTATGTCTTGGGGTCAAAAGGAGTTATAAGGGGAAATATCCAACATACCCCCAACTTAAATTATAAAATTTTTTGCAGGTGAGTACGAGTTGACCCTCAACTGGTCACCATAATATACAACTGGTACCATCCAATCGTACCCAGAACAAAAAGTTAGAAATCCACAGGCTGTCTACCATACGACTCTATGGCCTTAATTTTTGACCAGACCATACAACTAGTATGGTTCAGTCGTAGCCAAAACCAAATCCAAAGGGATTGAAATTTGACAACATACAACTACACCTTACCACTCGTACCCTATCCTTATGTCTCTTAGTGAGCCACTCGTACTCAAAGCAAATTCAAGTTTCTAAGATTCAGATTAACTGAAGGACCAACCCAACAAACCATCACCAAACCATAAGACCTGCACCTACCAACTCGTAACCACAATAGAAACCCAACCACCATGCACTGGAAAACTTACGAGTTGGGTCACCTGACCTGTACCCAGACAATACAACATGTATGGTAAGTCAGATGATGTTCCTAAAGCTCAAGACTTGAGAAACTTAAAAGGACCAAAATCCAGGGTGTTTACACTAGCATGAAAGTCAGGGATACGGATAATATAATGCCGCCATCAACAGTTCAAAATCATTCAACAGTAATGCACATAAGTAAATGCATATACATATATAGATCATATGTCGGGATAGAGAACGAGGCTTAACATGTACTTTGAAACTTTAGCATGGGTTTTGTAGCTTAACCATCATAGTAAAATAGTACCCACAAACTATATGGGCCTCAGTTCTCACCCCCTGGTCGGGCCCAGTGTATATAGACACACGAACCAAAGAAAGATCATATATATGCATGGGGAACTCAAACCTCCCAATCACATACTAAGATGACTTATGCACCCAATCATGTAATGTAGTATAGGGGACTCTAACCTCCTAATCATGTAATAGGGATAGTAATGAGGACTCTAACCACCTGACAATAAGCAAAAGGGGACTCTAATCCCAAGCTATTTGACTCCCCCATTGGCTATCGTGGTTTGCAATGTTAGTCCCTTAGGACCACCACTTTCACGACTATCTACATATCTCTCATTTATGCCCAAATAAATATTTAACACACATTACCATTTATTTAACCATATTTCACATTAAAGCATACATTTTTGGTTCGTCATACCAACTTAACTTGCAAGGTAACAACAATGCACAAAAATGATTACATCACTTGGGGGAATTCACAACCCTCTTGGTTCAAATACACCATAGCGTATGAAAACACAAAACTCACAAGGTTCAATTCAAAACCATTAGGAACTAATTCAAGGATAATTCAATTCCCATATTTCTCATAATAAAAACCAATTTCACAATATGGGGTTGGGGTCATAACCACTTCAAAAGTCAAAAGTTTGGGGAAATCACAATTCCCTACTTCATTCACCATACCCATGCACCCACAAGTTCAAAATCATGTTTAAAGCATGATAAATCATATGAAAATCATGAGGAAACATTGTTATACAACAAGCATTCAAAAACCTCAATTCTTATTTCAAAACTGAAATCCATATCTCATGAACAATACTTTAAAATATATGCTTTTAAAAAATTAACAATGAGGAAAGAGTAACATGCCTGAAATACCAAGTTTTCTGGAATGAATTCAACCCTTAAGCCCTTGGATGGCCTATTTCTTGGAAACCCTAATACTTGAGGGAATTTGAGAAAGAAGAGAGTATAATTATGCTGAGTTATGGTTAAGAATAGGGTCCCAAATAATATTATAAGTCATGGGTTATTAGTGGGATAAGGGGAAATGTCAAGTTACCCTCATTAAAAGTTGGAAAAATAACCAGTCAATTGCTATGGGTGACCTTATGACACGTAAGGTCATCCTATAACTTAGACTATCTAGTCATAGCCAAACCAGAACCCCCTTAGGCTTTTCACTATGGACCCTACGATTGGCACCCTATGTCTTGTAATGAGATACAATGACTTGTATGGTCAAGTCATAATCTCGACAGTTTTAATAAGGGCACTGTACTGGGCATATTATGAAATACCATTCTAACGACTCGTTAGAAGTTGATACAACTCGTTAAGTCTAATTATTTTGAAGGTAGTGACTTCGGTAAATCTTTTTAGGCTTATTATGATTGGGTCGCATGACCCATCAAGACATATTATGACTCATCAAGTGAGTCATTGCCAGGGCAGAAAGCTCAGAACTCAGAAAATTTTCAAGGACCAAAAACCTGGGGCATTACATACTCCCCCCTTAGGATCATGTATCCTTGAATGATAGGACTAGGCATTTATTGGCGCAATTTGACTCCAAATATAACCACACTTACCTTTAACAAAGACAAAAAATAAGAATGCTAAGAAATATTCATACCTCATGCACGATTATCCAGAACGTAGAACAATAATAAATTCTTGGACTTCATGTCCTCCTCGGCTTCCCAAGTAGCTTCCTCAACCTTTTTGGTTCCTCTAAATAACCTTTACCAAGCCACATTCTTATTCTGCAACCGACAAACTTGTCGATCCAAAATATCAACCAGGACTTTCTTATAAGACAGGGAATCCAAAATATCCACATACTCTAAAGAAATAACCATTGAAGGAACACCAATGCACTTTATCTATATCGAACATGAAACACTAGATAAATGGATCTCAAACTAGAAGGCAACTCCAATATATATACAACATTAATAGCTCTATTAAAAACCAAGTACGGACCGCCATAACGGGCAGTGATCTTTCCTTTTTACCAAACCACATCACTCCCTTCATTGGAGATACCTTTAAAAACACCTAATCACTAATACTGACCTCCAACTCCCTTCGCCTTACATCTGTGTATGACTTTTGGCGACTTTGGGAGGCCTTATGTCTATCTCAAATCTTCTTAACCTTCCCCATGGCTTGGTGAACTAAATTTAGGCTAAACATCTTATTTTCACCTACCTCAAACCACCCAATAGGAGATCTATACCTCCTACCATATAAGGCTTCAAATGGTGTCATACTAATGCTAGAGTGATAAATGTTGTTGTAAGAAAATTTTATGAGAGGCAAGTGGTCAACTCAACTGCCACCATAATCAAACATGCAAGCTCAAAGCATATCTTCTAAGTTCTAAATTATCCTTTATGCTTTACCATCCTTCTGTAGGTGGAAAGCGGTACTAAGGTCTACCTTAGTCCCCAAGCATCGCTGGAATAACCTCCAATAATAAGATGAAAATTGGGTACCCCGATTAGATATGATGGAGATTGGAGTACCATATAACTTAACGATCTCCTCGATGAACATCTGTGCATAAATATTAAAAGAGAAATTAGTCCTTACTGGAAAGAAGTGAGCAGACTTAGTCATCCTATCCATGATGACCCAAATCAAATCAAACTACTGGTGAAACCACAAAAGACCTACAACAAAATCCATATTAATTATCTCCTATTTCCACACTGGTAGATTAATATCTTGAGTCAACCCACTGGGTTTCAAGTGCTCCAAATTCACTTGCTGACATACTATGTACTTAGCTACAAAATTAGCCACATCCCGTTTCACATTATTGCATGTTGATCGAATAGATCTTCAATCCTCAGAAGTGGGTACTTATTCTTCATGGTCACCTTATTGAATTGGCGATAATCAATACACATTCAAAGAAAACCATCCTTCTTATGCACGAAAGGAATAGGATCACCCCATGGATACATACTAGGGTGGATAAAACCCTTTTCAAAAATATCTTTTAACTATTCTTTGAGTTCTTTTAACTCGATCAGAGCCATTTTGTAAGGAGTGATAGAAATAGGACTAGAGTTTGGAAGAAAATCAATCCCAGAATCAATTTCCTTATCGGGGAGGGATACTAAGGAGATCATAAGGAAATACCTTAGAAAATTCACAGAGCACGGGGATAGTCTGCAAGAAAGGACCTTTAGATTTAGAATCCTTAACATGCACTAAGTGATAGAGGCACCCTTTAGAAACTAATTTCGGTCTCTAAGATACGAAATGAACCTTTCCTTAGGTACTAGGGAACTACCTTTCTATTCAATCTTCGGCTCATTTGGGAAAATGAAAATTGACCCTTAGGGTTCGACATCAAGAGATGTATAGCACAAATGGAACCAATCTATCCCCAAAATCACATCAAATTCTAACATGCCCAACTTTATCAGATCTACGAAGGTCTGCATACCATAGACCAACATCATATAACCCTTATAGACTCTTCTAGCCACAATAGTGTCACCCATCGGGGTGGATACAAAGCAGGGGGCTGAAATACATTTAGGGTCGAAGCAAAAGTGGATAGCCATCTAAGGGGTCATATAATAGAGAGTAGACTCGAGATAAAGTAGAAAATATATATCATGAGATAAAAGTTTAAGTATACTAGTAACAACATAGGGGGATGCTTTAGAATCTTGGTGAGTGGAAAAAGCAAACAGACGGTTTCGTCCAGCGCCGGAACCAGAAGCATAAGTAGCACCCTTTAGCCGAGATAGGGAACAAGGCTTAACATGCACTTTGAAACTTTATTCTACACTGTGTAGCTTAATCATTATGGTATAATAATACCCATGGGCTATATGGGCCTTAGCTTTCACCCCTTAGTCGGGCCTCAGTATATATAGTCGTATGAACTAAAGAAAGATCATATATATGTGCAGGGGATCTAACCTCCCAATCACACACTAAGGTGACTTAAGAACCCGATCAAGTAATGTAGTATAGGGGACTCTAACCTCCCAATAAATAATAGTGATAGTAAGATGGACTCTAACCACCTGGCCATAAGCAAAAAGAGACTCTAACTCCAGGCCATTTCAGCCATTATATTGGCTAGTGTGGTTTCCAGTGTTAGTCCCTTAAGACCTCCACTTTCATGACCAGCTACACAATACTCTTTTAAGATCAATTAACTATTTAACATACATTCCCATTCATTGAACCATATTTCACATTAAGGCATACATTATTGGTATCTTCATACCAACTACACTTGCAAGGGAACAACAATATGCCAAAATAATTACATCACTTGGGGGAATTCACATCCCCATTGGTTCAAATATGCCATAGCTTGTGAAAACATAAAATCCACAAGGTTTAATTCAAATCCATTATGCATTAGTGTAAGGATAATTCAATTCCCATATTTCTCATAATTAAAACCAATTTCAAAGTATGGGGTTGGGTTCATACTACTTCAAAAGTCACAAGTTTGGAGAAAATCACAATTCCCTAGTTCATTCACCATACTCATGCACCCACAATTTAAAAACCTTGTTTAAAGCATGAATAGTCATATAAAAACCATGGGAAAATATTGTTCAACAAAAAACATTTAAAACCCTCAACCCTTGTTTCTAAACCAACATTAATATCTCATGAACAATACTTTAAAACATATGCTTTTAATAAATTAACAATGAGGGAAGAATAAAATTCCGAAAATACCAAGTTTTATTGAAGGAATTCAACTTTTGATCCCTTGAATGGCCTACTTCTTAGTAACCTAAGTATGACTGCTTGAGAGAATTTTAGAGAGAAGAAAGTGTGATTATATTGTGTTGTGGTTGATATAGGGCCCCAAATAAGATTATAAGTCATGGTTTGTTAGTGGAATAGGAGGGAAATTTCTAAAATACCCTCATTAAAAGTTGAAAAAATTACTCGTCAGTCACTATGGGTGACCTTACAACTCGTAGGGTTATCCTATGACGCAGGCCATCCAATCGTAGATAAACTAAAAACCCCTTAGGCTCTTCACTGTGGACCCTATGACTGGTACCTATATCTTGTAATGATACACTATGACTCGTAGGGTCAATTAATAGTCTCGACAATTTCAATAGGGGCATTACACAGGGCATATTATAAAATACCCTTCTTATCACTCATTTGGAGTCTATACGACTCATTTTGTCTAGTCGTTATCAAGGTAGTGACTAAATAATTATAGGCTCATTACGATTGGGTTCAATGACCCATAAAGACACATTATGACTTGTTAGTTGAGTCATTGCCAGGGCAAAAAGTTCAGAACTCAAAAAAATTTCAAGGACCAAAAACTAGAGGCATTACATAATTGGTTAACTGCAGGTATATTTAACTTATACATGCCAGGTTATGTATAATACAATCATATTTTCTTTTATATGCATATACTTTTTACTTTTTAAATGCAAGATAATTTTTTATGTTAGATTTTAATAAGGTTGCAATTCAATATTATTATTTTAGGGGATGAAATATCACATTAACAAAGTTCTAGCTCTCCTGTTGTATATTCTTAGTGCATGTAATTGGAATTTCGCAGAAGATGTAAAGCAATTTTTAGGTAAAGAAATACTTAGGTTATTTCAAACTACTCTCTTTAGTGTATTCCTCGACAAGCCTCAATGCAACTAGATAGGCCAAATATCCAAATGCATTTTGATGCTTGAGATACAACAGAAAAAAATATAATGAGATTAATGTTTATGTACGGGTTAATGTTTTGAAATTTACTCTAATTGTGTTTGCTATTATTATTAGTCTAATATGTACAGGTAATATCAATAATTTTCTGTATACTACCTCACCCTCATCTATATTGATGTCAAAGGAATTTTCTAATGAAAAATTTGGAATATCTACGTTTGCATTGGTTAAATGGGTCAAAATGGAAAACCTCGATAACTCTTAGGATGCATTGAACATGGCAATTTTGTATTTCATTCATACATTCATATTTTCTCAATATCTTGATTCACCGATTAGTATAGCTCACTTTCAAATGGTGGAGGATGGGCATTATGAATAATTTTCATAAGGTAAGATTTCATTCGAGAAGTTGATGACCACATGGAGACAAGAATTTTTTATCGAAAAATAGCTACACTCGTTGGGAGAAATATCACACGTATTAAATGTGGGAATGCTTGAGTGCTGCTCTAAAATTGATGCAAAAATTATTGTTGGTCAGAGCAATGTGATTCCAAGGATTTTCAACTGGTGTGTAATGGGTGTGAGACCTAAATGTGAGATGTTTATGGCTGGAATGCTTAGTAAGATAAATATCACATGTTATTTTTTCTCCTATACATATCTTTTTAATATTGTTATATGCCTTATGTTTTCACAGTTTGTTTATAATAACTTATGACCCTCTCTTGAAGAAGTTCAGAGGCTTGATTTGTCATTTACAGATGGTATTGATGACATGACCCAAAATAGGGCCTTATCATAATGGGTATCTCAAGTCCAACAAGGACTGGAGACCACCCTTTATACCCAAACCAACTAACCTATATATACCCTGAGTCAGATAAATTTTAAACATATAACAAAATGGAGTAATTCAAAATGTAATGACTTTGGGATAGGTCTATAAACGAGACCAACCCAACAAATTCAAATCAACCAATAGCAACCCAAAACCAACAATAAACAAAACCATATCCATTCCATACCCAAATCCACAGTTGTCCATACAAAGTCGCTAAACAATGACCAAGAATATCTAGTCGGGACATGCCCCCGACTATAGCCAAAAACAAATTTCAAGAGAATAGTAAAAGTATAAGGTAAACCATAACATAAAATGTGACTTCCAAAGAATGGAAGCTCACCACTTTAGTTTGACTCAAGCTATCCCTAAATCATAAGTCTCTGAGCAGGAGATGTGATAGTATCGCCGATTTCTACATTGCATGGGATACAATGCTCAAAGATTGGTTAGCGGGTGAAAGCTAGCATATAATTAGCAGTAAGGGAAAAATAATGCCATTATTCAAAATAAAAGTAAATAACCATATACAATCACATACATACATATATATATCATGCAGGGAAATGGACCAGTTTTAGCATGCGTTTGAAATATTAACTTGGGTCATGTAACTTTACCGTCATAATCCACCCATAGCTATATTGGTCCAGTGTTACCCCCTCAATGGGCCCTATTTTGTGTAGCCACATGAATTGGAGATACCATAGATGAACGGAGATTTCTTTGTACCTTTCGCCCTCTATGATACTGAAATGCCGTAGGTTTGGAGCCTTAGGAAATTTCTTGGATTTCTGGTTTTTGGTCAAGATATGACTAGGGGTATAGGTTGTATGCTATTGTATAGTTGGTAAGGCTTGGTCATACACTAACCAGTGTTGGTTGGTGGGTTGGATTGGGTTTTAGAATAGGTACCACATGGAGGGTACGAGTCGTATGATTGGATACAGGTTATATGGTTTGGATTTTTCCTTTACTTAACCTAAGACTTAGTAACTTAAGTTTGATATGAGTACGAGTATCTCACCATGAGCCATATGATAGGGTATAATTCATACCATTGACTCATAGGTAGACAATGTTAAAACTTTCTTTGGTTATATCCTGCCAGGGATATGGTTTAGGGGCACTAATCCACCATATGACTTACCCAAACCAAGTCGTACCCAAACCATACGATTAGTGCCCCTAAACCAAATGGGAGGCCTAGGGTACGAGTGGTACCCTATCAGAGGGTATGACTGGTATGGGTAGTCATACTATCTGATGGAAATTTAGGCAGTTTAAGTTGGGGGTAATCTGGACATTTCCCCACCTAACCACTTAAGGCCCCATGACTTATAACTCTATTGGGATATTATTTAATCTATTATTGTAATCTTAAACATGTAGAAACACTCTCTAATTCTCTCTAAGGCTCTTGGGTAAAGAAAGGCTAGGGTTTCATCTAGAGGAGCAATTTAGGGCTTGTTTGGGGGATTTCTCTCCATCATCTTCATACTCTAAGGTATAAACTCCCCCCTCATTATTAGTTCAAACTAATGGCATATTTTGTATAATATTTTTATGGCCTTATTATTGTATAGTTTTGGGGGTTTCAAATATATATTGGGGTTTTGGTATTACATGCTTGGTTACAATTTTTCCATGTTTTAATTATGTTTTTTACATGCTTTAATGGTGGTTTGGACAATTGGTTTCATGAGAATGGTTAATAGATAATTGGAATTGGTTTTATGAACACTATTCCCCCAACATGTTTGATAAAATACCTTTGATAATGCTTTTACTATATTATGAAACTTTTAATAGAACTAGTACATAGTATGGTTTGGTAATGGAACCCTAAATGGTATAAATGGTTTAAATGGTTGGATGGATAAATGTTAAGGTTTGGTGGTCATGGTTATGGTGTACAAGGGAATTCTCCAAGTAAACATGTTAATGAATAACTTGTGGGGTACATGGGATTCTCCCAAGCGAACTTAATAATGGAACACTTGGGGGGGTACATGGGACTCCCTTAAGTTAACTTGATAATGTAATCTATGGGTACATGGTAATACCATTACATAAATAGGTTGGCTATGGACATTACTTGAAAGCTATAGTCAGTATGACGATACCACTACTCATAGCCTTGGTTAATAATAATAATAATAATAGAATAAAAGTTTGGTTAGATGGTAATGGTTTAATTGCACAATAATGGCAGGGTGTGATAGTTAACCGTGAAGGTGCGAGTCCAATGGACGGACACTGGAAACTCATGTTTACCGATATGAGGTTTGGTTATAGCAACCATATTGATACTATAAGGTACATGGGAATCGTCTAAGTACACTGTACATATGTATCATGGAGAGTGAATAGTACTTTGGAATGCCCTACTCTTATGGTATCTCTGGTTCGTGCTGCTACATCTATCGGGGCCCATTCAGGGGGTTACACTGGACCCATATAGCCCGTGGGAGATTCTAGGATGATTAAGATACACATACCCATGTTAATGGTTTTAAATGCATGCTAAACTCGAATCTCTTTCCTAGTATGGTTATATATGTATGTATGATTACGTGTATATGGTTGGTTTACTTGGTTTTACTGGATGGCATTATATTATCCCTATCCTAAGTTTATGCTAGCGTTCACCTGCTAACTTATCTTCAAGAGGTTGTATCCCCAAGTGATGTAGGAACTGACCATTATATTCCTCTTACCTAGTGATTGGATTCGGGATCAACTTGATTGGATTAAAGTGGTGAGCTTTCATATTTCAGAAGGCTCTATTTCATATCATAGATGTATTTACTTACTATGGCTATTTTATGGATATTTCTTTTGGATATGATTGGGGGCATGTCCCAACTAGATATTATTTTTCTTTTGGTTAGAGGCTTGTGTGACTACAATGGGTTGGAATGGGCGAGATCTGTATTGGCGTCGGCCTTAGTATTGGCATTGGTATTGGGGATGATACCGTTGAACATATTTTATGATTGTTCAATCCTATTTTATTTTGGATTATATATTTATATTGGAATTTATTTGGTTCACGGGTTGGTTCAGTAATGGTTATTGGTTGGATAATGGACCGTTGGGCTTGTTTGGGTTGGCCATGGTTATAGCCCTATCCCAGAGTCTTAGGTTATGCTTACATGCAATCTTGTTATATGTTTGGAATTTATCCAATCACGGTATGCGTATTAGATGGTTGGGTTGGGTATCACGGGTGGTCTCCGATTCTAATAGGACTTGGGATGCCCATTAAAATAAGGCCCTAGGTTAGGTCGGGTAGGGTCAGATACATATATACGTGTATTTACTTGGGGGACTCCCTTGTACCCAAAAAGTACGTGGTCATTAAGACCAATCCTTATGTCGGCAAACATGAGTTTCCAGTGTCAACCTTTCCAACTTACACCTTCACGGATAGCGATCACAACCTACTATTATTGCCCAAATAAAACATTTAATATATAACCAAACCACTAATTCCATAAGTCAACTACTAAGGCATTATAAAGAGGTATCATCATACTGAGTATAGCTTGCAAGAAATGTCATTAGCCAACACCTTGGGGATTCCCATGTACCCCACACATTCCATTATAAAAATCATTTAGGAGATTCTCGTATACCCCACAAGGTTTTCGTTATAAGTTCACTTGGGGGATTCTCGTGTACCCCCACAAAGTTTTCAAAATCATCCTTAACCAATTAACCATTTATGACATGCATTAGTACTAAGAAACAAACCAAACCAAGTAGTAATGCATAAACCAAAAACAATTATGCAAGTGGGTTGAGTTTATTACAAATTTCCATTCCAAAACAATCATTTGGGTTCTATGGACACCAAGACTTTCCCAACCATTTAAAATCAACCAAACCAATTGGGTTCCATTACCATATTATGCAATGCAAGGTTCTCAATAAAAGTCAAACTATGTGACAAAACCATTCTCATAGGCATTTTAACAAACATATTGAGGGCATATTATTTCCAAAACTAAAACCAAGAAACAATTAACCATTCCCATGCAACCATATGTTCAAACAAACATTATAAAATGAAAAAAAATCATAAATAGAACATGGGAAAACATTATCCAACCATTAGTAACCAAAACCCTCAACATATATTTCAAAACCAACACAAACCCATAATTATGCCATGAAAACCATTAAGTAAAACATGATTTTAGTTTGAACTAACAATGAGGGAGGAGTAACATGCCTTATTTATGAAGATTCATGGAGTGAATTTGGTCTTTAAGCCTCAAGATAAACACTTGAAGAAAACCCTAGCCCAATCTTCTTGAGATAGTTTAGAGAGAGTTTTAGGAGTGTTTTGATCTTTCAAAATATGTTATGAGAGGCTACAATGTGATATAAGAGGTGGGGACTTAGGGGTTTTGGGATGGGAAATGTCCAAAATACCCTCAGCTTAAAAGTTAAAAAATGAGCGTAGGAGGGTACAACTAGACCTACCAAACCGTACCCACAACATACTCGTACCCTAGGCAACAAGTTGGACTCCAACACTGTCCAACATATGACCACAAGGGCCAACTCGTATCCATAACATACGATTGGTACCCTTATCGTACCCTAGGCAGCCTACCAAGGGCTTGACAGACTGAGAATCTTATGAGTCCATAACCTATCTCGTACCATCACAATACGATTAGTATGATTTTCACTCGTACCTTGGACAGAAAAGAGCCAAAACCACACTGATTAACATACGACCAAGACCCCTAAATCGTACCCACATCATACGACTAGTAAGCATGAGTCGTATGATGTCCAAAGACTTTAAGGTCAAGAAATTTTTAAGGGTCAAAACCCAAGGTGTTTCAGTCACCCCCACTAGGTTCATTCATCCTTGAATAATAGGTAAGGGTCACAAGCACGATTTCAACACAATATTACCCATCAAACTCCCCTTTAAAAATTTAGAAAAACAAAAACATTAAGGAATCACTGTTTTCTTTGACTGGTATAGGCAACAGAGATGTTAAGAACACATATACACTTTAAGCACAATTATCCAAAACGAAGAGCAAATGCGGATACTGGGACTTCAAGTCCTCTTCAGCTTCCCAAGTAGCCACTTCCTCCACAACCCATGCATCTAATCTAATATCCTTTAAAGAAGGCCACACCCTCCAGCAAGCTTTAAATATAAAGACAACATTTCTCCATTTCAACCTCCCAACTCCCCGCATAAATAGATAACTAGAGGGCTTGAGTATAACCATATATCCATCCCATGTTAAAGACTAATTGGGATTTAAAGGTGCAAGTGGAAGCCATAGGACCCTATACTTTACACCATTCCGATATTACCACCCTGTCTGTCACTATAATCAAGAAACCTCAGATCTTATAGCCGTATAACACAATGGTTGGGTACCGATCAATCACCATGCTCCATCCTATCTTTACTACACCCATTGCATGGATTTTCTCACCAAAACTAACACCCTTAATCACTATCACATAGGTTTTCACCATGCTCCCCCTCGGCAATTATTTCACATAACATATTTATCTCATTCTTCCATCTACACTCACAACCTTAGCTCTAGTAGTCACCTTAGAATTTCATAACAAAGGACATTTACTCTCTTATCCAAAACATTACTACGCTCCCAAGGTTACACCACCCTAACATAAGAAGGGTCACTGAGGATCTAAAGTATAAGCATCAAGAAGGAGGGGGTTACTTCCCTATTACGACTCCTATTTGTTGTACTACCCAAGGTGAGACCTGCAAAATGAGATACGATAATATAGGCATGAGGTAATCCAAAGCGACCACCCAGGTTATAAATGAAGGATTACTCTGACATAAACACACCATAATATGAGTCCTTAGGACTAGGTACCAGAAGAAGCACGACTACATATATCATAAGTAGTGTAACGTAAAACTGAGATTCATATCCAGAGAACAAAGCGAGGATTACTGCTTGAAACTACTATTTCTTAGAACCAGGCATGATGTAAGACATTAATATACAAATTATGAGTATCATGGCATGAGCTTGAACAGTTGGAATCTTGGATTTCTAAGGACCATTATTGCATTTGATTCAGGGACCAGAGTATAGACATATACAACAAATAGAATGCAAACCTTAGGCATAAGACTATTAGAATGCATGCAACACTAGTAGACTGCCCTTTTAATTGTAATAGGAGGGAATTGCAAGATTAGAAGTAAATTTACCCCTACTTTCTCTTAAAGTCCACCGCTAGAAGAAAATTTAAGATTAGCCCTTCGATCTCCATCATACTATATCTACAAGCACAACACTCCGCTCTAAGGGGTATTGGTATGGATATGTACTACGGATACTTGGCTCTTTTATACTTAAAACCTCATCTATCCAGATTCTACTAGGGATCTACTATATCCTTACAAACCCCATGCCCTAACTCATTCAATGACTTAGCCCCAATTCATCAACTCAGCCTGGACCTCTGGCCTTTATATCACAACTTTTCCACTCATATATCCTTTGATTCATTAACCTCATCTCTTCTATACACCCCACCAAACATACCAATCTACCCCCACAACTCTCACCTAGCTATCCTCGAACTAACATACTTCCTTAACCAAAATAAACATCTATGGTTCAAACTTAGTGTCTATCAACCATCATACACTACCAACTAAGTACCCCATATAGAATGTACATATATGGTCCACTCCATGAGGAGGTCACCCCAATTTCCTTATCCACCTGCCAGTAACCTATACATACTCGAAGGAAACCACCCCACTTATGCATAAAAGAATGAAATCACCTTATGAAGAAACACTAGGACAGATGAACACATTAATTTATAAGATCTTTTAATTGCTCCTTAATCTCTTTCAACCCAGTCATAGCCATTTTATATGAAGGAATAGAAATTGGACGAGTATCCATAACAAGATCAATCCCAAACTCAATCTCCCTATCAAGAGGAATACCAGGAAGGTCTTCAGGAAAGACCTTAGGAAATTCATTCACCACCGGAATGGAATGGAAAGAAGGATCATCTAAATTAAAATTTTTTACCCAAACTAGATGATAGAGACACCTATTGGAGATTAATCTTCGAGCTCTAAGATATGATATGAACTTCCCTTTAGGAGCTAGGGAACCACTCAATAATTGGCTCATTAGGGAATTCAAAAACAACCTTATGAGTCCAATATTCTAGAGATGCATAACACGAGTGCAACTAATCTATCCTTAATATGACATCAAAATCCACCATATCTAATTCAAATAGATCTACCACAATTTCTTTACTACCAACAGATACCACAAACCCCTTATAGACTCTCTTAGAAATCACAGAGTTACCTTTCGAGGTAGAAAAAGAAAAAGGGTCTATAATACACTATAGACCAAAGCAAAATACATAGCCACAAATGTGGTCATACAAGAGGGAGTGGACCCCAGATCAAGTAAATAGTACATATCATGGGAAACAAGTTTTCAATATACCCATAACGACATTAGGAAATGCCTCAAACTTTTATAGGGTAGAGAGATCATAAGGATGGTCCTGTCTAGTGCCTAAGCCAGAAGTAGTACCCCTTGGTGCAGAAGTTAGGGAAGTGGCAATCGAGATCTTATTTTCCTCTATGGCAACCCTTATGGGATACTCCAGTTGCATATGACCTAACTGACCATAACTAAAACACTGATTCCTCTCCTTATAGCAACAACCACAGTACAACAAGCCTTAAAACCAGCAGGGAGGATAGGGTAGGGTTGACTAGGCTCCACCAGGCCAAAAATGATAATCACTAGAATACTAAGGATAAGGGACACTGACAACCACTTGGGGACTTCTTAGATTCCCTTGCCCAAACCACTGTCCATCACCTCTACTATTATTTCTCTGACCCCTCCCTCAGTCTGAATAGTGAGACTTCTTGCTTTGCCTATTTCTTGACCTTGCCTTATTCTTTCTCACACTAATAGGACTGGACTATTATGACAAATATATCACTATCTGGGTCAACTGTTGAATTAAACATCAAATTTTAGCATTTGTAACATCTCTTTAGGGTGACTGAGCATGAATATCACCTTTCAGAGTTGGTCAAAGAAGACCAGTGGAACTCTATGGGGAAAGTCAGAAGTAACAACCCCTTACCGGGTCTGTACCCTATGAGTTGGACAAGATCCGTCCACATAATCCTTGAATGGGACAGGTGAGTTTCCATAAGCTTCAGATTGTTGGAAGGATATAATCTAAAAATCAAACAAAAGAAGATTTAGGGGAGAGTTCAATACCTTAGACTCAGTAGCTCAAAAATAAAACAACAAGAAAGTGAAACATTTCTAGATTCCTCGTAACCTCTCCCTTATAAGTGTGGCATGCTACACACACATAAAAGAGAATCTACTCGACAAGGATTTGTGGACACCCCATTACACTAAAACCTAGGCTCTGATACCAACTTGATACATCTTAAACCAGGGCCTTATCATAATGGGAATCTCAAGTCCAACAAGGACCAGAGACTACCCCCGATACCCAAACCAACCAACCAACATATACCCTGAGTCAGATGAATTTTAAATATCTACCCAGATAGGGTAATTCAAAATGTAATGACTTTAGGATAGGTCTATAACTGAGACCAACCCAACCAAGTAAAATCAACCAATAGCAACCCAAACCCAATAATAACCAAAACTATATATATTCTATACCCTAGTCCACAGTTGTCTATACAAAGCCTCTAAATAATAACCTAGAATATCTAGTCAGGACATGACCCTAACCATAACCAAAAACAAATGTCAAGAGAATAGTAAAAGCATAAGATAAACCACAACATGTAATGGTTTTTCTGGAGAATAGAAGCTTACCACTTCCATCTGACTTAAGATATCCCTGAATCATAAGCCACTGAGTAAGAGGTATAATAGTATGGCCAGTTTCTGCATCACATAGGGATACAGTGCCAGAAAATAGGTTAGCAAGTGAACGCTAGCATGTACTTAGGAGCACGAATAAAATAATGCCATTATTAAAAATCAAAGTAAATAACCATATCCAATCACATACATATATATATATATATATCATTTTGCGAAAGGGAACCAGGTTTAGTATGTATTTAAAATCTTAACTTGGGTTTTGTAACTTAACCATCATAATCCACCAATGGGATATATGGGTCCAGTGTTACCCTTGGACTAGACTTAGTGCGTGTATTCATACAAATTAGAGATACCATAGGTGATTGGGGATTCTCTTGTACCCTTTTCCCTCTATAGTACATACGTACGTGTATGTACTTGGGGGATTCCCTTGTATCTCACAAGTATGTAGTCATCAAGACCAATCCTTGTGTCAACAAACATGAGTTTCTAGAGTTAACCTTTCAAGATCACACCTTCACGACGGGCTATCAAAACCCACAATTATTGTCCAATTAAAATATTTAACACATAACTAACCACCAATTCCAGAAGTCAGTTATTAAGGCATTATAAAGTGGTATCATCATACTAACTATATCTTGCAAGCAATGTCATTATCCAACACCTAGGGGATTTCCATGTACCCCACAGACTCTTTTATAAAAATCATTTGGGGAATTCTCGTGTACCCCACAAGGTTTTCATTATAAGTTCACTTAAGGGATTTCTGTGTAGCCCACATGGTTTTTAAAATCATCCTTAAGAAATTAACCATTTATGTCATGCATTAGTCTCAAGAAACAAACCAAACCTAGTAGTAATGCATAAACCAAAAACAATTATGTAAGTAGGTTGAGTTTATTGCCAATTTCCATTTCAAAACAATCAATTTGGATTATATTGCTACCAAGGCCTTTCCCAAACATTTAAAACCAACCAAACCAATTTGGGTTCCATTATCATATTATACAATGCAAAGTTTTCAATAAAAGTCAAACTATGTGACAAAACGATTCTCATAGGCATTTTAACAAATATGTTAAGGGCATATAGTTTCCAAAACGCAAACAAAGAACCAATTAACCATTCCCGTGCAACCATACGTTAAATACAAAATTATAAAATAAAAAAATAAATAAATAGAACATGGGAAAAGATCATCCAACCATTAGTAACCAAAACCCCCGACATATATTTCAAAACCAACATAAACCCATAATTATGCAATAAAAACAATTAAGTAAAACATGATTTTAGTTTGAACTAACAAATAGGGAGGAGTAACATGCCTTATTTATGAAGATTCGCGAAGAGAATTTGGTCTTTAAGTCCAGATGAACACTTAAAAAAAGCCCTAGCCCAGTATTCCTGAGAGAGTTTTAGAATTATTTTGATTTTTCAAAGTGTGTTATGAGAGGCTACAATATGATATAAGACATGGGGACTTAAGGGTTTTGGGGTGGCAAATGTCCAAATACCCTCAACTTAAAATCCAAAAAATTGGAGTAGGAGGGTACGACTAAACCTACTAAACCATACCCACAACATACAAGTGGTACCATCAACTCGTACCCTAGGCAATAAGTTAGACATCAACACTATCCAACATACGACCATAAGGGCCAACTCGTATCCATAACATACAATTGGTACCCTTAAACCATACTCTAGGCAAGGGCTTGTGCAATGCCCCGCAAAATCGTCTTCCAGTCTGAGCCTTAAAGCGTATTTGGTTAAGCAAAAAATTCGAGTCTAAATGTTTCAAAAATATTTTCCCAAGTAAGAAATACTTTGAATCATGTGGGAATCTATTTGAGCATAAATTAAGATCATAGAGGTCCCCTAACTCAAGGACTAGTTGAAATCTTTCCTATCATTCAAGTTTTAGCAAGTGTCTAAACTTTGGTTAACTTAAATCGACCATAACTCTTTGTATATATGGAATTAGAGGACCTACTATAAATTAAATGAAATCTCTTCAAATTATGTTTCCAACGAAACCAATTTCTTTAAAAACTAATATTCGAGGAAAGAGTTATGTCTATTTTACTACAGTATATCAGGCTGAGAAACTGAGTGACGACATTAGTGATAAGCTGTCACGAGCGCGATGACCTATCACCAATGTCATCATCCCTGGGCAGATTTTTACCTCTGGTGACTATATTTTGTAACAAGCAATCACGCTCGCGATGGCCTATCACAAATGTCGTCAACCTTAACTAGAAACTCAAAATTTCACTTTTTTGTGACGACATTTCGTGACGACTTATCACCAACTTGACGGCTTGTCATGGATTTCGTCAGCTATTTTTCTCCAGCAATTTAAGGATATTTTTACAAGGATATTTTGGTATTTTCCCACCTTTTGGAGGTATCTATAAATATGAGAAACCCCATCCAAACCCTAATTCCTTCATCTACTCTTCCAATTCTCTTAAGAGAAAATATCTAGGGTTTCGATTCAAGAACCGTAATCTTCCAAAAATTTATCCATAAATCTTTAAAATTTCTTCAAGAATCAAGTACCTTATAGTGTGGGCTTTGAGAATCATTTATTACAAGTGCAGATAGAGTCTCAAGCATTAGAATTCATCTAATTTCAAAGATTAAGGTATGTAGATGTTGATTCTTAGATCCCTTTCATTCAAGAAGCTCAAGAACCCTTTTTAAAACTCAAAGATTTTTATGTTTATGAGTTGTTAATGATTTGTGTGAGTGAGATTGATTTTCAATGTGTTGTTGAGTTTTAATTTATGTTTTTCTACAAGATTTATGAGCTTTGACACTAGTATGTGGAACACATGTGATGTTTGTGATAGACCCTCTTAAAGTTGTTTTCTATGTGATATGTTCATGAATTTTAGGCATAGAAATGGTTGAATAAGCGAAGCCTGTACCCCATAGGTTTGATAAAGAGCTTAGGTGAAGCATAAGGGCCATTATAGTATGTTGAATAGGAAACCCCAAATTACGAGCTAGTCCATGCATGCCTAGTGTTTGGATATTCCCAAATAAGTGTGAACCCGTGTATGTCTAGTGTTTTGTTGAAGGACCTTAGTGAACAAGTGGGAATTTGATGATAGTAAATTCCCCAATTATGTGCTCTTTCATATATGCTTAATACATGTCAAGTGGTTAGTAAGTAAGTTGTGACATGATAGTATGAAGTTTCTTTAAATTATATGATATCCAAACACATGTCAAGACTGATATAAGAATGAAATAGTTGAGGTAAAATCTTGTTTAATAAAGTACAATATAGTAGCATGTTTCCCCTACATTATTATATGATTGTGATTCTGAGATGCCTAAAGTGACCCCTTGGCGACTGTGATGATGAATAGTCATTTGTGATCCTTAAATGCTTGAGGTGATGTCTTAATAATTGTGGGAATGAACATATGACATGATTCTTAATTGCTTATGAAGATGGTTTAAGGCTTGTAATGATGAACGAATGCTTGTGATGATGAATGAATGATTGTGGTGATGACTAGTCAAGAATGATTATGCTTTACTTTTATGTTATTGAGTCCTGGGGGTATTTATACCTGACAATAGAGCTGTTGTCTAGAGCCCATGTTAGTTTCTCAATAATTCCAGTCGAGCCATGATTCTCAGAACTCAGTGAACAATAGAATTCTGTATCCTCAGACAAGTTCAGAACTTAAGAAAGCTCTGTAATCTCAGTTATCTCTGTAATCTCTATATCGCTAGTAATCTATCCTCAGCCTTGTAATCAACTTAGATATAATAGTATTCAAGTGATTCAATTCTAATCTCAAAAGCGATTCTATTAATCTATTCAAGTTCTGTATCGTCCGTCAGATACCACGATTCAATACCTTTTCCATCATATATAGAACTAAGTAATCTCAGTGTAATTCAGTCAGATCTTTTGAGAAACATGATCAATATCAGATTCAGTTCAGTTATGTTTAGTTAAGATTTTAGTTCAGAGTCTTTCAGTTGGGAGTAGAAACTAGCACCGAGCGAGGGAACGGATGGCGGCTCCCCATCAGAGAGAATGATTCAGTTGGAGCAATCCTTAAACTTCAAAACTGTATAGCTAGCACTGGATGTAGAAGTCCTTGTTAGTAGAGGTAGTCACCATCGGAGAGGTTCGACTATTATATTTCCTTAGGCCGACTTCCTGTGAGGGTCATCCCATCAAAGAGGCTTGACCCGAGAGGATTTTACCCATGGCTCGATATTGAGACCCTTCCAGCTTGGGTTATAGGTTGGACCCCACCTGTGGTAGGTTGAGGCATGTCGATTAAGTAACCACTTTCCACAGTTCCAGTTTTAGTATCAATCTTTAGAAATTAGGACTATGTGGTACAGTCGTCTATCTCAGTGAGGAACTCAGATAGTTTCATTGATTCATGGACCATCCTATCAGATAGGCTTGGTCTCATATACTGATTCTTATTATCATATCTAGAGATCTCCCGCTAGAGAGGCTTGATCTCAGTCTCAGACCATGTTGAGTATTTTTATTATCATATCTAGAGATCTCCCATCAGATAGGCTTGATCTCTATCTCAGATTCTGTTGAGTATTCTTGTTGTCAGATTTGGACATGATCATACTTCTTATCATTGATAATTGCTTTAGGAATTATCTATTAGAAAAGTTAATCTCTAATTCTGTCAATCGAAAGCAGTAAGCTTAGAATTTAATCCTTGATGTAAGTACATCCAGACTCTCAGTTATCAGTATCAGATGAGTCAGTGATTCAGTATTTTAGTGTCAGTAGTGAGTTCATTCTGCAGTAAAGTGGTATCCGAGTTTCAGTATCTAGAGTTGTGGTGATTGTGTTCATGGTCTATGCATTCATGTATGTGTTCTCATGTGGCATCTTCATGATTATTTAGTTTAGATATTGTGCATGCATGAGCCCTTGCATTAGCCTACCTCATCCACATACTTGGTACATTCCCGTACTGACGTATTTGTGCTATGATTTTTTATTTGACACCATAGGTTCAGAGGCACAAGATCCAGAGTATCCTCAGCAGTTCAGTCCCAGTCAATAGCAGTAGCAGTGAGTTCTTTTCTTTCAAGGATGAATTTCAATTTACTATTATTGCTTCAGTCTTTGTTTATTTTCAGTTGATGGAGTTAGTTAGGGACCTATCCCATCAACTCCACAGTTTAGATAGTTTATAGTCTTTTCAGACAGATGTATTAGTGTTTAGTTTTCTGTATTATGAGTATTCATAGATGTGTTAAACCTTATGGCTAGTTTTCGTATTTATTTTAGATATTATGCAGTGTATAGGTACAAATATCAGTAAAGGTTTAGCTTGTGGTCCTTCAGGGTCATAAGCACCATGTGACATCTCGAGATAGGATATCGGAGCACTAAAAACTTAGTATCAGAGCCTAAGGTTCAAGAGTGTCCTAGGGAGTCTGTAAAGCTGCATCTAGTAGAGTCTTATGCATGGGTGTGTTGCATGCCGCATTTAAGTACAAAAGGCTATGGGATGTTCTTAGGAGCTGTTTCCCTTCTTTCGGTGATCATTTCGTATGAGTGAGAATGAGCTCAAGTTGGTTATTAGTCTAATCCACTTGTTTCTTCCAATTACAAAGTATGCCTCCTCACAGAGATTTTTCTCGTGGGGTTGATGATCAGCCCCCACAGCCAGTAGATCCTGAGAATGAGAGTGTGTCATATGCAGAGTTCCAGGCATCTTTTCAGGCGCTAGCCCAAGCTGTGACTAGTGTTCAGGGAAATCGTCAGGCTGCAACCCTACCTCCGCAAGATGGGGACTCAGTCATTATCAGAATCAGAAGTTTCATGAAACTAAACCCGCTTCAATTGTTTAGGTCAGTAGTAGGTGAGGACCCGCAGCTTTATCTAGATGAGGTAAAGAAGAACACCCAGATTATGCATATTTCTAAGAAGGAGAGTGTTGAGTTAGCATCTTATAGGTTGAAGGATATTGCTCATGATTGGGTAGTGATATGGGAAAAGAGTAGAGGGGAGAATGCAGCTCCTGTGACTTGGCTAGAGTTTCAGAGTGACTTTTAGATAGGTTTTTCCCGCTAGAAATGAGAGAGGCTAAGGTAGAAGAGTTCATAAACCTAAGGCAAGGTTCTATGACCATGAAAGAGTATTGTCTTAAGTTTAACTAATTAGCTATGCTCCTGACTTGATAGTTGACCTTAGAACAAGTATGAGTAAGTTTGCAACTGGTGTATTCAAGTAAGTGTTGAAAGAGTGTTGGACTGCTATGCTTTATAGGGATATAGACGTTGCTAGACTAATGATGCATGCACAATAGATTGAGGCAAATAAGATGAATGAGAGAGAGTGAGTGAGTAAGAGAGCCAAGACAGGTAGTCGTGGTTTCTCGCAGTCAGGGTCTCAAGGTGGTAGTGTTTCTCAGTATGGTCAAAGATTTTTAGTTCTAGCTCCATCTTTAGCTAGTGTACCCGCACCTGTGTTTGGAGGCATCAGATCTGAGGGAGCACCAAGCTCTAAAATCAATAGTAGTGCTAGTGGTGTTCGTACCCATCTGCATTGTGGAGAGTATGGCAGGCGCCACCAAGGTGTGTGTGGAGCTGGTAGTGATGTATGCTTTAGGTGTGGTAAGCCAGGCCATAGAATCCAAGAATGTAGGGTGCTGACTCAAAGGGGTAGACTCCACGCATTTCAGGCTCACCTTGATCGGGAAAGATCCCCTAAAATAGACCCGGGTTTGTTATGAGCCCTTCATATTTATGACGTGTATTGATAGATCCTTTTCTCCCATTTTGATCTTATATGTTATCATGATTCATGCATGATTTTTAGATCTTGATCGATCAATCATGACCCAGTCTGTAGGTGCCCCACGCACTACCCCAGTATTTCAGCGAAGTGTGTTTAAAAGGACATAGAGTCCCAAGGGGGAGATACACCATAGTATTATGATGTTGCATTCCATTAGATTTATCCCAATGCATGTTCATATTTTCTTTATTAAGTTAGTATTAGTCGTTATTGCATTGTCAAGTCGTGCTTTTGAAAGTCAGCTTAGCCAGACATTCATGCATTAGATATGCACATTTAGTAGAAATGAGTTCAGATTATCAGTGTGTGATCAGTAATGCATTCTTGATATTAGCCCAGTTATGAGTCCAAGCATCAAATATGCATGAGTGTTATGAGAATTCAGCTATGAATAGATTCAGTCGATTATTACATGCACCAGATATGAATCATGCCCAGTATGAGAACTCTATATGCCAGTGGTTCCAGTTGCGTAAGCATGCCATGAAATGTTTCCATTTCTTGAGTAGGTTCTATTGATCTGTATTTTCAGTCTATCAAGCAACATTCAAGGATGAATATTCTCAAGGGGGAGATAATGTAATTCTTCTCAAAATCCTCTTCCAGTTTGAGCCTTAGAGCGTATTTGGTAAAGCAAAAAATCTGAGTCTAAATATTCAGAAATATGTTCCAAATTATGAAATACTTTTAATAGTTTTGGAATCTATTTGATCATGAATTAAGATCATAGAGGTCCCCTAACTCAAGGATGAGTTGAAAGCTTTCCTTTCGTTCAAGTTTTAGTAAGCGTCAAAACTTTGGTAAACTTCAATCGACCATAACTCTTTGTATATATCAAATTAGAAGACCTACTATATATCAAATAAAATCTCTTTGAATTATCTTTCGAACGATACAAATTTTGTCAAAAACCGATATTGGAGCAAAGAGTTATGCCCATTTTACTCTAGTATATCATACTGAGAAACTGAGTGACGACATTCGTGATATGTTATCACGAGCGTAACGACCTATCACCGATGTCGTCATTCCTGGGAAGAATTCTACCTCTGGTGATGATATTTTGTGACAAGCCATCATTCCCGTGATGGCCTATCACCAATGTCGTCAACCTTAACTAGAAACTCAAAATTTCACCCTTTTGTGACGACATTTCGTGATGACTTATCACCAACTTGACGTCTTGTCACGGATGTCATCAGCTATTTTTTTCCAAAAATTTAAGGATTTTTTTACAAGGGTATTTTGGTATTTTCCCACCTTTTGGAGGTCTCTATAAATATGAGGAACCCCATCCAAACCCTAATTCCTTCATCTACTCTTCTAATTCTCTTAAGAGAAAATATCTAGGGTTTCAATTCAAGAACCCTAATCTTCCAAAAATTCATCCATAAATCTTCAAGAATCAAGTACCTCATAGTGTGGGCTTTGAGAATCATTTATTACAAGTGCAGATAGAGTCTCAAGCATTAGAATTCAACCAATTTCAAAGATTAAGGTATGTAGATGTTGATTTTTGGATCCCTTTCATTCAAGAAGCTCAAGAACCCTTTTTAAAACTCAAAGATTTTTATGTTTATGAGTTTTTAATGATTTGTATGAGTGAGATTGATGTTCAATGTGTTGTTGAGTCTTGATTTATGTTTTTCTACAAGATTTATGAGTTTTGACCCTAGTATGTGGAACTCATTTGATGTTTGTGATAGACCCTCTTGAAGTTGTTTTCTATGTGATGTGTTCATTACTTTTGGGTGTAGAAATGGTTGAATAAGCGAAGTATGTCCCCCATAGGTTTGATAAAGAGCTTAGGTGAAGTATAAGGGCCATTATAGTATGTTGAATAGGAAACCCCAAATTGTGAGCTAGTCCATGCATGCCTAGTGTTTGATAAAATGCATTAGCAAATGAATTGTGCCATAATAGTATGGAAATTCCCAAATAAATGTGAACTCGTGCATGTCTAGTGTTTTATTAAAGGACCTTAGTGAACAAGTGGGGATGTGATAGTAGTAAATTCCCCAATTATGTGCTCTTTGATATATGCTAAGTTTTTAATACATGTCAAGTGGTTAGCAAGTAAATTGTGACATGATAGTATGAAGTTTCCTGAATAATGTGATATCCAAACACATGTCGAGACTGATATAGGTATGAAATTGTTGAGGTAAAACCTTGTTGAATGGAGTACGATCTAGTAGTATGTTTCCCCTACGTTATTATATGATTATGATTTCGAGATACCTAAAGTGACCCCTTGGCGACTGTGATGATGAATAGACGTTTATGATTCTTAAATTCTTAAGGTGATGTCTTAATGATTGTAGGAATGAACATATGACATGATTCTTAATTACTTGTGAAGATGGTTTAATGCTTGTGATGATGAACGAATGCTTGTGATGATGAATGAATGATTGTGGTGATACTAGTCAAGAATGATTATGCTTTACTTTTATGTTATCAAGTCCTGGGGGTATTTATACCCGATAATAGAGCTGTTGTCTAGAGCCCGTGTTAGTTTATATCCTCAGAACTCAGTGAACTATAGAACTCTATATCCTCAGACAAGTGCAGAACTTAAGAAAGCTCAGTAATCTTAGTTATCTCTGTAATCTCTGTATCACTAGTAATCTAGCCTCAGTCCTGTAATCAGCTCAGATCTAATAGTATTAAAGTGATTTAATTCTAATCTCAGAAGCAATTCGAGTAATCTATTCAAGCTATGTATCATCAGTCAGATATCATGATTTGATACCTTTTCTGTCAGATACGGAACTAAGTAATCTTAGTGTAACTCAGTCTGATCTTTTGAGAAACATGATCAATATCATATTTAGTTCAGCTGTGTTCAGTTAAGATTTTAGTTCAGAGTCTTTCAGTTGGGAGTAGAAACTAGCACCGACCGAGAAAAGGGATGGCGGCTCCCCATCAGAGAGGTCGAGTCATTAGGAGCAATCCCTGAACTCCAGAACTACATAGCCAGCGCAGGATACAGGAGTCCCCGTCAGTAGAGGCTGTCACCGTCAGAGAGTTTTGACTATTATATTATCTCAAGGCGACTTTCTGCGAGGGTCATCCCATCAGAGAGGCTTGACCAGAGAGTTATTTACCCATGGCACTATATTGACACTATTCCAGCTGGGGTTATAGGTTAGACCCCACCTGTGGTAGGTTGGGGCATATCGGTTAAGTAACTACTTACCACGGTTGCAATTTCAATATCAATCTTCAAAAATCAGGACTGTATGGTACATTCGTCTATCCCAGTAAGGAACTCAGATAGTTTCATTAATTTATGGACCATCCCGCTAGATAGGCTTGGTCTCATATATAGATTATTATTATCATATGTAGAGATCTTTCATCAGGGAGGCTTGATCTCAGTCTCAGACCATGTTGACTATTCTTATTATCATATATAGAGATCTCCCATCAGTAGGCTTGATCTCCATCTCAGATTCTGTTAAGTACTCTTGTTGTCAAATTCGGACATGATCATACTTCTTATCATTGATAATCACTTCCGACATAATCTATTAGAAAAGTTGATCTCTAATTCTGTCAGTCGAAAGCAGTAAGCTCAAAATTCAGTCCTTGATGTAAGTACATCTAGACTCTCAGTTATCAGTGTTAAATGAGTCAGTGATTCTGTATCTCAGTGTCAGTTGTGAGTTCAGTCTTCAGTATAGTGGTATCCGAGTTTTAATATCTAGAGTTGTGGTGATTGTATTCATGGTCTGTGCATTCATGTATGTGTTCTCATGTGGCATCTTCATGATTATTCAGTTTAGATATTGTGCATACATGAGCCCTTGAATTATCCTACCTCGTCTACATACTTGGTACATTCCTGTACTGACGTATTTGTGCTATGAATTTTTATTTGACACCATAGGTTCAGAGGCACAGGATCCAGAGTATCCTCAGTCGTCCAGTCCCAGTCAGCAGCAGTAGCAGTGAGTTCTTTTCTTTCAAGGATGAATTTTAGTTTACTATTATTGCTTCAGTCTTTGTTTATTTTCAGTTGATGGAGTTAGTTGGGGACCTATCCCATCAACTCCGTAGTTTAAATAATTTAGAGGCTTTTCAGATGGATGTATTGGTATTCAGTTTTTTGTATTATGAGTATTCATAGATGTGTTGAACCTTATGGCTAGTTTCTATGTTTATTTAATATGTTATGCAGTGTATAGGTACAGATATCAGTAAAGGGTTAGCTTGTGGTCCTTCGGGATCATAAGCACCGTGTGACGTCTCGAGATGGGATCTCGAGGCATTACAGCTTGACACCCTAAGAATCCCATGAGTCCATACCTATCTCGTATTATTGTCATAAGATTAGTATGATGTCCACACATACCTTGGATAGAAAAGAACCAAAACTATACTAAGTAGCATACGAACAAGACCCGTAAATTGTACCCACATCATATAACTAGTAAGCATGACTTTTATGATGTCTAAATAGTTCTAACTCAATAAATTTCTAAGGGTTAAACCCAAGGTGTTTCAATTGAGATATGTGACCTTATTTCAATATCTGTTTCTAGTACATTATCTGTTCATAAGTTGAAGAGGGTCGTAAATAAAAAACAACCATCCATTCATTCTGTAACTGAAGATTTTGATGACTTCAATACAATACCACCACCAATGTACTGATCAAGGTAGGGTTGTCTTCAGATTTAGCAGCTGAACAAGCTTCAAAAAGAAGGAAGGCAGTGATATTTGACAAAAATATTTCTGAGGTGCAAGATATTGAGAAAGATAAACGAGATTAGTCAAGAGGTGATGCATTGGTGTTTTTTTTCCAAAAACACCCCAACCATCAACAGAACAAGGACCATTTAATTTTGAACATGGTCAACAAGGACCAACAGTTACATCTTTGGAGTGAAAGGTGGATAATTCTTTTCATTTATCTTCTAGCATTCCTCAAAGGAAGTTTATGTTAAAATCCAACATGGATGAGATAAAGTCATATCTCCAGTCTTATATAAGTACATATTCATTTCTATTTTTTATGTGCACTAGATGACGTTTCTACTCATATGATTTTGTGTATAGCTTAAGGTTGATAAGAATATTGAAGAACTGCAATTATTAATATCAAATCAACATACTAAAGTATTGAAAGCATTAAAGAATAATCAAAACAAAGAACAAATAGTACACAATTTCTCAACTTGAAATTTTAACAATTAATAAACTATGAATATTCTGTTAATATGGGTCATATAGGTTGAGGAAGGGTATGATAATCCATAATAAGGTGATTCAAAGAAGCAAGAAGATGGTGTAGATGATGGGGGGAAAAGGACAGCCCTATCCTATAGGAATGCCAGGTTTTTTAAATAACGTTTGTTTTTAATTATATGTACTTACTTTTACCGTATTTTCACTTTTATTCAATGAATAGTAGGATGATGATGGTGTCAGTAGTCCATTAGAAGATCTACCAATAGGTGAACCAGTTGATGTTCAACCTATTAAAATCAATTACCAAGGTGTCATCAAGATAAATCCAAAATATAGAGAAATAAGTGTAGCCCAAAGTGAACCAAAGGTAAACTCATATACAAGTTATTTATGATAAACATAATATACACCAGGTAATCCATCCAATACATTATATATACAAGGTAATTCATATAATACATAACAATTTATATATGATGATCAATTTGTTATGTATGAGCATATTTTTCATAATGATGCATGCCTGTTTTGTATGGGTGTGTGCTTCATAACATATATTGAAGGGACTTTTGTATAGGAGAGTGTTCTTTCATAATGAAATGGCATCTACACATAAAGGTCATTTTTCATTATGTACATCATGTACTAAAACTAATACATCACAAGTTATGTATGATAATGTCGATAGATTCAGATCAATTTTTCCTCAAATACATTATGTAATACATAATGAAATGCCATCTATACATTCAGGTATTTTTTTCTCAAATATATTATGTAATACATCTATTACATCACATTTTATGAATACTATTAATACACTTTTAGGTATAAGAATGAGATTATGCTTTTGCTTTTTCGAGCAAAATAGCTAATTTATTATTAACTAACTCTTGTAGGATAATTTCAATGGCACAATATCAGATCAGTATAATGTCATAGATGCACTGATATCTAGAATATCAATCCCAACAATTGCAAAGCCACTAAATAGATGTCATAGATGCACTGATACCTGAAATGTCAATCCCAACGATTATAAAACTATGAAATATTGCTACTATAAGTATAATGGCCGAGAGTCAATGGATGATGCGAAACAATTTATTTCCACCTGATTTTCTAGATGTACAAGTTGCTAATCGCGATGCCTTAAAAACACCAGCAAAAAGGTTAAGATAGAAGTTAAAATTTTCCAGTCACCCTACTTGATGGATTTTGAATCAAGTTCAAAAGGTGATGGAATATCAATATCAAAGAGAAGCAGAAGTATGCCTTTGATGGGTACACCATATTTGAAGTGCTGCCAAATGGATTAATGTCAATATACTTGGAATGAATTATGCAAGGTTTATTGAATAATCATGCTTCCAAGTAAGAATTTAATACTATTTATTTAAAATCATTTGTAGATTAATAGTTTGTTAACTAACATTTCTACATAATTGACGGAATAGAAAACATAAGGAAGATCGCTACTGAGCAAAATGTTTCGATCTTGGTTATCCAGAGCTAAATTTTATCTTTGCTCATCCATAATTTAAAAATTAGTTCTACATGATGTCGCAATCAAACACATTCTGAAACAACGAGGTAAATAACTTTTGATATGCTATTTGTAGTTTTAATTTTAGTTTTATTAGGTTAGAAACTTGCCAGCTGATATAAGTACTAAAATCAATGTAGGTCATATTTTAAAAATTTTGTAGTTGCCTGAAGTTTTTTGTTCTCTGTTAATAAAAATAACTGGATAGTTTTTTTGTATAAGATTTTGATTACCTGAACTTTTTGACTACTTTCTTTATTTATAGTTAGGTATATACCAACATATTATATAAGAAATCATGATTATGTTATCTTATACATTAGTATGGTATCCTTATACATAACAAATTATTTATGATGAATAATCAATTATGTATGATAGCATCCTTCATAATGATGATTGCCTATTCTGTACGAGATTAGCCTTCATAACATATGCTGGAAGAACTATTATATATGAGAGTTTTCACGAGTCAAGTACTTAAGCATTCTATGTGATAAATCAGGTCAAAGATCTAAGACATCACAATAAGATGTATGAAGAATAATCTGTTATAAATGGAAATTTATAGGTGAATAATAATGTTTACACGTTAAAAGATAAAAACTTTTTACAAAAATTAAAAGAAAACAAATTAACAAATAAAAAAGATTAACGGTTAATTAAAAAATTATAAAAACATCACGGATTCATTACATGTTTACATAAATATTTTTTTTTCAATTTTTACTTATCAAATTATATATATTACAATTACTACATAATTAGCAATGATTATGTTTCCTCATACATAAAAATCTTTATGTTACATGTTATACATGATTTTTTTATTAATGTTATGTTTTTTACTTTATATTTTTCTGAAATTGCTTATATTATTCCCTCTATGCACTATATAGATGTGATCTTTTATCATTTGTTAAAGAAGTCGAAGTTGCAGTTAGGTCAAGCATACAGAAACACAATAGTAGATTGCTTCTTCAAATCATAAATTGAGAAGACGTATCATAGGTATTATCTAGATGCTTCAAATATTGAGACTTCTAGGCAGGAAGACTATGTAGAATCATATGTTTTTGTAAGAAATGAGGAATCAATAATCAACACAATAAACAGACTTAGTATTCTTGCTAGGTTTTCTTGGCCTATGGTTGATGAGGTGTACATTCTCGTTAATTACGGTAGAGAATTTCATTGGATTTTGACAGTTAGTATATTGAAGGAAAGTACGAGTGTACGACTCATTATTCACTTCCAAAATTAGGGACCATCACCTAAAATACACAAGTTGGCAGTGATATTTTCAACTTACTTGTCTAATAGGGGTTTTTTGAAAAGATAGAATGTACTGACTGGGCGAATCTGAATGCGTAGAAGGATAAAATGGGTCAGTGGACTCAGATTATCAACCAACACAAATTTGATGTTGAGTATATGGAAAACACTGCCAAGCAAGTGTGTGGTAGTCTATAAGTTTAACTGGTATTCATTATATATGTATAATGTATAATAAATAATATTTAGAATTTTTTTTGTTAACTAATAAAATTATATTTTCAATTCAGAGATTTTGAAATTTTTGTAGCCGGGTATGCGGAGTACTTAAGTGAAGGGTTGACAGTACCTTCAATTGATTTTGATGCACAAACTTATCAATTATGCTATGTTACCTTACTATAAAATTATGGAGTGATAAAGATCAAAGAATGATAGAAAATGATGATCCTCCGCGACCCAGGCCAAGCTATGTACCACCAATTGATAAAGCAATGATTATTAGTTTAGAGTAGCGCAGATTTCTACCTTCACGTTGAACACTTTTTTACTGCCTTTTTTTTGTAGAATGAATGTTAAAGACATGATAATACATAGTTTGTAGGTTTCAACTGATTTTAGGCTTTGTATTTTTGTTGTTGACGGTCATAAGAATGTTTAACTATCTATAATATTTAAATTGTTCTACTTTTTATCTAGGTAAGTTTGTTTTGTTTTAAATAGTATTCATAACCTATATATATAAGAGATATGTGCAAGAAATTTTTTTAATACATTTCATTTAAGGATATTACTTTAACATGTTATATCTAATACACTGATGCATATAAAGGTATTACATTAACATATTCCATCAGTAAGTCACCTTATAATTTTAGAACTTAACTATGTGAAAAATGAATTTTTACCAACAGATATGTATTAACCCTATACGTGTTTAGGTACTAAACCTTATACATTTTTTAACTGAACATTAAACAATTTATGTAATAGTTCATATGCAGGTACTACTGTCATACGTAATAAATTATGTATGTTAAAAAACTGTTGTGTATGAG
The DNA here is from genome assembly GCF_002878395.1 of Capsicum annuum. Lineage (NCBI taxonomy): Eukaryota > Viridiplantae > Streptophyta > Magnoliopsida > Solanales > Solanaceae > Capsicum > Capsicum annuum. Next base: position 23,118,985 of record NC_061118.1, on the reverse strand, counting down.
AGTTTTTTTTATAATGATGATTTCTAGTTATGTATGATAGTTGTCTTCATAACATATGTTGTAAGGACAATTATTTATGTTTGTGTTCTTGTTACAAGTCATTAAGCAGTCTATGTAATAACTCGTACATATCAAGTATTGCATCTAATACATCACATTATGATGTTGAGGAATCATTTGTTATGTATGATAGTCCTAGATTATGAATATTGTTTAGTTGTTAAAAGATAAAAATATTTTTATGAAAGGTAAAGGTAAATAGATTAATAAATAAGAAATATTAACGATTAATCAAACAAGCTTAAAAACATTCCAGATTCATTACATGATAACGTAAACTGTTTACTGAAAATTAAACACTATTCAAACTAATCAAAGTTAAAAAATTTAATAACATGTATCAAATTAGTGTTGTGCTCAATTCTCCTTTGAAAAATAATCGCAGGTATGCCTGTTGTGACCTGCACGACCACATCTATCGTAAAAGTCCGAGTTTGAAGAAAGAGATTCACTTGATTTACTACACCTCTATTTCTTTGGCCTTCCAGGCGGTCATTTATATTTTGGCGGTAATACTTCTTCATACTCTATAAATTCAAGGGCATGTCAATCTTTTATATCTAGCATAGGAATAATAGGACTTTATAAGTCTAAACTATGGAATTAGGCCTGTAGTAATTTGAGCAGTAAGGGCCAAAGTCATCTATATTTTTACTCTTTAAAACTGTAATTGTGTGAGTAAAAGAAATTTCATCAATTTGATACCGTCTATATTTGCACGTTTCACGATTAAGATCGACAATGTACCTTCTACCAGATTCATATACATAATAAAAATAGGTTGTGGCAGCCTTAACCTGATAAACATACGAGCAACGATACATACTATAAATAAATCAAATGTATCTGCAAGTAATATTTTGTTAAAGAAATAAAACTATTATATGAAAAAAATATCAACATGCATATTTTATTTCATACTGCCATCTGAGAAGCTTTTGCACCATTAAGAGTCCAAATATTCTCAAACCTTCTTTCTAAGATTGTCTTGATATACGATGTAATTTTCTTGCTTTTAGAGTTTCATATTTTAAATAAAATTCTTACTTCTTTGAGAAATCCTAAAATAGGCAGTTCACGTGCCTCCACCAAGAAACCATTGATATATTCAACAATATTTGAAGTCAACATCCTACCTCTATTTACTGGTGAATGACAGCGAGACCATTTTTCATAACCATCTTTTTCTAGGTAATCCTTAACCCTATGATCCACCATTGAAACCTTTTCCATAAGGTAATTGAAATACTATTTTCTATAAGCATTGGCCATAGAATAATAAAGATTACTAAGTCTATCTTTACTTTTCCAAAAATGAGTGCAAAGGTTCTTCCACAAGTGTCAAATATATGCTAGATGGGGTACAGTAGGATACACAACACTCACTTTTATGATGCTTTCATGGTGATCTGATACAACACATATGTTGTCCCATTCACCAAACGCATCCCTAAACTTCTAGAAAAATCAAATCCACAAATATTCATTCTCATAATGTACAATCCCATAAGCTAGTGGCAAACTACAACCTAATTCAGAAAAAATAAGTAAGAATATACATCATGCTCCCCAACAGTTATAACGTATAATATATAATTATAATAATAATATATACACTGCTAAAGCATTGTATAGTTTCTAAACCTATATTCAAAGAAATAACTAGGTAAATTATACCTGCACCATCAAGTGTGCTTGTCAAAATGAAAATTCCTTTGTACGGTCCACTCAAGTGAGCACCGTCAACCACTACCATAGCTCTGCAAAACTAAAAACTTTGTATCATGATATGTAATTCAATAAATAAATATTTGAACTCATTATCCATCACCTTATGAATCCTAATGTGAGAGTCAGGATACACTTTGTTTAGCATATGAATGTATAGCGGCATTTTTCGATATCGACAGCTGCACCACCTCTAAGCATCACTATTTCTCCTTATCTCTCGATAACTTCATATAATTTATATCAACTCCATACATGGCTTTTATTTCTTCAATTACATCGGTCGAGGTATGAATTCTTTTGTGATTAATCAACTTTGGGGTTGTAAATTCACTCATAAAAGTTGTTGTAGCCATTCCGGCCAACCCAGTGGTCAATACTGCTACATTTAGAATTTTGGACTTCACCCAAATAAATACCCCATAATTTACCGAATCTAAGTCAGATGAGGATCCACAGGAATTCCTTGATCAGGTGCAAAAAGTCACAGATATTATAGGGGTTACTACCAGTGAGTACGCTGAGTTAGTTTCATATCAGTTGTAGATGTGGCTCACTCATGGTTCAAGCAGTGGAAGGTAGAGAGGACCGCAGATACAGGGCCCATTGAATGGAAGGAGTTTGCCACTACCTTTTTGGATAGGTTCTTCCCACTAGAGTTGAGAGAAGCAAAGGTATTGGAGTTTATTAATCTAAAACAAGGCAAAATGACAGTGAAAAAGTGTTCTCTCAAGTTTACTCAGTTAGCCAGATATGCCCTTCATGTGGTAGCAGATAGCAGATTTAAGATGAGTAAGTTTGTGTCAGGTATGTCTAATAGTATAGTAAAAGAGTGCAGGACCACAATGCTGATAAAAGAGATAGACATATCCAGGCTCATAGTCCATGCTCAGCAAATAGAAGAGGCTAAGAATAAGGAGAAGGAGAAAGAAAATAAGAGAGCTAGGACAAGTAGCTTCAACTTCACTCAGCCTAAGTCAGAGGGTAGAAATTATTCTCAGTTCCATAAAAAATTTCCAGTTCCATCTCTGTCCACAGCCAATGCTCCAGTGCCAAAATTCAGAGACGACAATAAAGATAGGGCACCAGGCCCTAAACCCCAGGGTAGTGTTAGCCGTGCTCGAACAAATCCTCTTTGCCAAAAGTATGGCAAAAACCACTAGGGTGTCTGCAAGGCTGACATTGATATATGTTTTAGGTGTAGCAATCTAGGCCACAGGGTTAGAGAGTGTCCTCAGGTGGGTTTTTAGAGTTGGCATAATCATTCTTCAGCTTAGTTCGGTCGTCCAAATCAGCAGGGTGCTGCTTCCAGTGCCACCAGTGGGCAACGCCTAAATAGGATTTATGCACTTTAGTCCCGAAAAGATCAGGAAAGTTCTCCTAATGTGGTCACTGGCACGCTATAAGTTTATTATTTGCACATTTATGATTTGCTAGATCTAGGAGGTTCTTTGTCCTTTGCAACTCTTTATATAGATGTTGACTTTGGAGTCAGTCCCAAAATCCTAGCAGAGCCCTTCTTAATCTCTACCCCAGTGGGTAAATCTATCATAGCCTGATAGGTATATAGGAACTGTCTGATTATGGTATCCCAGAAAGTCACTTAAGTAGACTTAGTAGAATTAGAGATGACTGATTTTGATATCATTCTCAGCATGGATTAGCTTCATTCATGCTATGCTTCAGTTGAATACAAAAATAGAGTTATCCATTTTGAGTTTTCGAATGAACCTGTCCTTGAGTGGAGTGGTAGTACTTCAGCACTTAGGGGTCAACTTGTTTCCTACCTTAGGGCAAGGAAAATGACATCTAAGGTGTGTGTTTATCATTTCGTTCGAGTTAAAGACTCTAGTTCAGAGACCCCTAATTTTGAGTCAGTTCTTATAGCATGTAAATTCCTAGATGCGTTTCCCGAAGATATTTCTAGAGTCCCTCTCGAGCGAAAAATTGACTTTAGAATAGACCTTCTTCTAGATACTCAGCTTATCTCTATCTCTCTATATAGAATGGCCCCAGTAGAACTCAAAGATTTAAAAGAACAATTGAAGGATCTCCTAGATAAGGGATTCATCAGACCCAGTGTATCTCCTTGGGGTGCACCAGTTCTATTCGTATGTAAGAAAGACGATTCTCTTAAAATATGTATAGACTACAGTCAGCTAAATAAATTCATGGTAAAAAACAAGTATCCACTTCCCAGGGTCGATGAATTATTTGACCAACTTCAGGGTATTAGTTACTTTTCTAAGATAAACCTCAGATCAGGATATCATCAACTCAGAGTCAGAGAAAGTGACATTTCGAAAACACTTTTAGAACTCAGTATGGTCACTTTAAATTCTTAGTCATGTCATTTAGTCTTACAAATTCTCCAGAAGCATTCATGGAATTGATGAACCACATATTCAAGCAGTACTTGGACATGTTCATCATAGTCTTTATTGATGATGATATTCTTGTCTACTCCCGCAGTGAACATGATCATGCAGACCATCTCAGAATAGTACTATAAACTCTTAGAACCCATTAGTTATTTGCAAAATTCAGTAAGTGTGAATTTTGTCTAAGTTCGTTATCTTTTCTTGGTCATATAGTTTCCGGTGACGGCATTAGAGTTGATCCTCAAAAGATCGAAACAGTGAGAAACTAGCCCAGACCTTCTCTTCATTAGATATCAGGAGTTTCTTGGGTTTGGATGGCTATTATCGATGGTTTATGGAAGGGTTTTTGTCTATCGCATCCCCCATATCCATATTGACTCAGTAGAAAGTCAAATTCCAGTGGTCAGATTCTTGTGAGAAGAGTTTTCAGGAGTTAAAGACTCAACTCACTACAGCTCCAGATTTGATTTTACTAGATGGCTCAGACGGGTTCGTCGTATATTTTGATGCTTCCAGAGTGGGTTTGGGGTGTGTTTTGATGAAGAGAGGTAAGGTCATAGCCTATGCCTCTAGACAGCTTTATAGCCTACGCCTCTAGACAACTTAAGCCCCATCAAAAAAATTACCCCACTCATGATCTTGAGTTAGCAGTTGTTGTATTTTCTTTAAAGATTTGGAGGCATTATATGTATGGGGTACATGTAGATGTGTTCATAGACCATAAAATCCTGCAGTATGTGTTTTCTTAGAAAGATCTAAACCTACGTCAGAAAAGTTTATTAGAGTTGTTGAAATACTTTAACATGAGTGTTCTAGATCATCCAGGCAAGGACAATGTAGTGGCTGGTGCTCTCAGTAGGATATCTATGGGTAGTATTTCTCATGTGGAGGATGGTAAGAAGAAGTTAGTTCAGGAAGTTCATTAGCTTTCCCTACTAGGTATCCGCTTAGTTGATTCAATAGAGGGTGGTGTGTGGGAACAGAATAGTTGAGAATCTTCTATGGTTTTCAAAGTAAAGAAAAAGTAAGACAGAGATCCCAGTCTAGTCAAGTTAAAAAAGTTAGTCAGAGATTCAAAAGTATAGGTTTTCTCCCAAGAGAGAGATGGTGTATTGCGTTGCCAGGGGCAGTTATGCGTGCCAGGTGTAGATGACTTGAGGCGACGAATTTTCATCCAGGGGCCACTAAGATGTACAGTAATTTATGGGAGATCTATTGGTGGAGTGGGATGAATAGGGACATTACATAGTTTGTAGTTAAGTGCTCTACGTATAAGAAGGTTAAGATTGAGCACCAGAAACCTAGTGGTTCCATGCAAAAGTTTAGTATTCCTATATGGAAGTGGGAGAAAGTGAACATGAACTTTGTGATGGGTTTGCCTCGTACTTGTCAGCACGATTCTATTTGGGTCATTGTAGATAGTATGACTAAATCAGCTAACTTCTTTCCAATTCATACTTTCTATTCAGCCGAGCACTACGCCAAACTCTATATTAGAGACTTGGTTAGGTTATACGAAGTCCCAGTATCCATTATCTCAGATAGAGGTACCAGTTTACCTCTCAATTCTGGAAAGCCTTCCAAAAGGGTCTTGGTATCCAAGTTTACCTTAGTACAACCTTCCACCCTAAGAAAGATGGTCAAGCATAAAGGACCATTCAGACTTTGAAAGATATGTTAAGAGCGTGTGCCATTAACGTTAAGGGTAGTTGGGATGACCACTTTCCCTTGATTGAGTTCGTATCTAATAACAATTATCATTCCAGCATTCAAATGGCTCCATTTGAGGTTATCTATGGGAGGAGATGTAAATCCCTCATTGGTTGGTTTGAAGTGGGTGAGGCCGCAGTGGTCGGGCCTGACTTGGTATTTGATTCCTCATAAAAAGTTTAGTTAATTAGGGAAAGGCTCACGACAACTACGAGCCAACAGAAAATATATCTCGATGTACGAAAAAAGGATCTCAAGTTTGAGATCTGTGACTTTGTGTATTTTAAAATCTCTCCTATGAAGGGAGTGAAGAGGTTTGGCAAGAAGGGTAAACTCAGCCCCCGATATATCGGTCCTTACTGAATTCTCAACCATTTTGGAAAGGTAGCTTATAATCTTGAGTTGCCTTCAGACTTAAGCTTCAGTGCACCCAGTGTTTTATGTCTTCTTGATAAAGAAGTGCATAGGTGACCCAACAGTTGTAGTCACGATAGAGAGCATTAATGTCCAGAACAGTCTCTCTTATGAGGAAGTCCCGATCAAAATTCTTGATCATCAGGTTTGCAGATTGAGGACCAAAGAAGTTTCTTTAGTCAAAGTTCTTTAGCAGAATCAGTCCATTGAGGGAGCTACTTAGGAAGTAGAAGCATATATATAGACCAAGTATCCTCACCTCTTCTCCACAAACTCAGACTCAGCTCAAGGTAATAGTTTTCCTTGAATTACTTAGTTTCATGCTCAAATTACCTTTACAACTCTGTATCGGTTTAGTTGCATAGCATTCTCATATCATGAATACCTTCATGAAATAGCTCAGTCATGTGTCATGTCTTCAGAACTCATTCATGCTTCAGTTATGCATATCAGTATGATAGTTCAGTATATCAGTAGATTCAGTCATGAAATCATTCTTCAGTTGTGCATGATCAGTATGTAAATTTAGTCTATCAGTACTCTTAGCTTAGTCAGTCCCCGCAACATCCTAAGCTTAACTTATTCCGTTAGAGTATAAAAAGAGGTCCCAAACTTAGAAATTTCAGCCAAGTGTTTACACTTAGAATTATTTTTAGCTTTCATAAGTTGGCAATCTTATTTCATGACCCATATGACCTTAAAATGTCAATCCTTGGATTGAATCATGATCAGGTATGTCAAGAGGTCACTCTCGTGAGTTTTGGATTTTTTGGACCTCGTTTCAAACAAGTTTGGTGGCCAAAATAGTGGGTCGACGCGATCTAGATGCGCCGCATCGCCCATCGTGTCAACAAATATTTTCCCAGCCTCAGAGTACAGATTCCAGTGAACTAATGTGAACTCCACGCGACGCGTTCGTCATTGCGTCGATCTAGGTGTCACTGGGCATAATTTTTGCTCTTTTAATTTTGCATCCAGAGGGGTAAATGGATCTTTTTCCTACCTTATATCAGCCCCAAAAACATAAAATTCAGCCCTCAATAAGCAAAATACACTCACTTTCTCTCAAATCTCTCAAGAACAAACCCTAAGCCATCAAATTCAAGATCCAAGTCTCTAAGAATTCACCACAACTTTGAGAGAACTAACAATCAAGGTATGTTAGGTGTTCATCCAAGGGTTTCCTTCCACCCTTGGAGTTCAAGAATCCCTTTTAAATTACAAGTTGATTTCTTTTCACGAGTTACAGTTTCAGATATACATGTACTCTCATTTAGTTATATTTATATTATTCAGTCAGTCATTGTTCATGCATTTGAACCCAAGCATTCAGCCTTACCTCACCTAGAATACCTGTACATTTAAAGTACTGACGCATATCTTTCTTTTGCGCTATGATGTCTTATATCATAGCTTCAAACGCACGGGCTCCTGACCGTACTTAGCAGCCCAACCCATCAGCAGTAGATTTAGTGGTGAGTCATCATAGTTCGAGGAAAGATTTTTATTTCAGTTTATTAGTACCTCAGTAGTCGGAGTTAGTTGGGGGCTTGTCCCTTCAACTCCATATTCAGAAAGTTCAGTTAGAGGCTTTTCAGACTAGATTAGTTTAGACAGTTATTCAGTTTTCAGACATGATTGTCAGATGTTCAGTATTCAGTATTTGCATATCAGTACTTGATTTGGTTTTGAACTTTACGGTAGTTTTAGCCAAAATTTTACATTATTACTGTATTATTATTTAGCGATTGCAGGGGGTACCAATCATGGGTTAGCTTGTGGTCCTTCAGGATTATGAGCACCGTGTGGCATCTGGGGTGCAGACCCGAGGCGTTACACCAAACATCCAATCAGAAACCTGCATCTCTTACCATAAAGAGCTTCGAAAGGGGCCATTTGGATGCTAGAATGGTAACTATTATTGTAAGCAATCTCAATAAGAGGTAAATGGTCAACCCAACTACCCTTAAAGTCAATTACACAGTCCCTTCACATATCCTCCAAAGTCTGAATAGTATGTTTCGCTAGTTCATCCATTTGAGAGAGAAAAATGGTGCTAAGGTTCACCCAAGTAGCCAAATCTTTCTCAAACGAATGACAAAAGGGAGAGGTAAATTGCATACCTTGGTCTGAATGACGGACACCGAAGCTTCATGCAATTTGACTATCTCCTGAATGAACAACTTATCATACTCCTCTCTTGAGTAGTTAGTCCTCACAAGAAAAAAGTGAGCATACTTGATCATTTTATCCATAATAACCTAAATAGAATCATACTAATTGTGAGAACATAGAAGACCCGTAATGAGATCCATATTAATCATTTTCCACTTCCACATGGGCAATTCTATCTCTTCAGACATGCCACTAGGCCTCAAATGCTCAACCTTGACTTTCTAACAGACCATACACTTATCAACAAAATTTTCCACATCCCTCTTCATATTATTCCACCAATAGATTTTCTTCAAGTCATGATACATCTTAGTCGAACCTGGATGAACCATATATCTAGAATCATGAGCCTTCACCAATATTCTTTCCCACAATCCATCAACATTGGGGATAGACAACCTTTCTTGATACCTCAGGATGCCATCTCCCCTAATATCGAAAGCTATCACCTTTTGCTGACCCACATCATCCTTGATCTATATAAGTATGGAATCCAAAGCCTGTTTTTCTTTGACCTCAGCACCAAGAGATGATTTAACCACTTCCTGAACAATCAACCTCGATTCTCAGAGTTCAAAAGATGAACTCCCAAGTTAGTTAGCCTATGAATATCTTTCACCAAACCCTTTTTATCCTCATCCACATAAGATAAGCTCCCTATGAAAAAACTACTAAGAGCATTAACAACAACATTAGCTTTACCTAGATGGTAGAAGGCTCATGTAGTAATCCTTAAGCAATTCAAGACAACTCCTTTGCCTAAGATTTAATTCCCTCTATGTAAACACATACTGCAAGATCTTATGGTCTGAATAAATATCCGCATGCACCCCATACAGATAATGGCACCAGATTTTTAAACCAAAGACCACAGTCGTTAACTCTATATCATAAGTTGAGGAATTTCTCTCATAAACTTTAAGTTGCTTGGAAGCATAGGCCTCAACCTTACTGTGCAATATCAAAACACAACCCAGTCCCACATGAGATGTATCACAATACACAACAAACCCTTCAGTACCCTCGAGCAGGATCAAAACTAGCGCAGAGGTCAACTTATTCTTCAACTTCTCAAAACTACCCTCACAAGCACTGGACCACAAAAAGCTTAACCTTTTTTGAGTTAACTTAGTCAACAGAGAAGCAATAGATAAGAAACTCTCCACCAACCTCCTATAATGACCAACCAAGCACAAGAAGCTCCTCATATTGGTTGGAGTCGTGGGTCTAGGACACTTCTTAAGTGCCTCAACTTTCTATAGATCCACCTTGATCCCCTCACTAGAAATAACATTCCCAAGAAAGTTCACAACACTTAGCCAAAATTTACACTTACAAAATTTTACATACAATTTCTGATCCTTAAGAGTTTGAAACACATTCAAAGGTGATTGGCTTGATCCTTCTCACTCTTACAGTACACCAAGATATAATCAATGAAGACTATAACAAATAAATCTAGAAACTACCTGAACATCTGATTCATAAGATCTATAAAAACAGCTAGATTATTGGTCATCCTAAATGACATAACCAAAAATTCATAATGGTTGTACCAGGTTCAAAAAGCAGTCTTGGAAATATCAACCTCCCTAATTTTTAGCTGATGATAACCCGAACGGAGATCAATCTTAGAGAAATATTTAGCACCCTGAAGCTGGTCAAAAAGACGATTAATCCTAGGGACAGGTTACTTATTGTTCACTATAACCTTATTCAACTAACGATAATCTATACACATACGAAGAGACCCATCTTTCTTTCACACAAAAAGCACATAAGCACACCATAGAGAAACACTAGGATAGATAAAACACATATCAAGAAGATCCTTTAACTGCTCATTTAGCTCTTTTAGTTTATTCGGTGCCCTCTTATAAGGAGGAGTGAAAACGTGATAGGAATCCGAAAGAAGATCAATCCCAAAATCTATCCTCCTATCGGGAGGAATTCCAGGAAGATTATTAGGAAAATTTAGGAAATTCATTAACCACAAGAATAGATTTGTAACGACCCAAAATTGCCTCTTGGGACGTCACACGGTGCTTAAGGCTACAAGTATCCCCAAGCTAACCCTTTGAGCCCATTTCTAGTAATAACACTCATTTCAAGATGAAATAATTCAAACACTAGCATAGTAATATCATATGAAAGGAAATACAGAGAAAATGCTCGTTCCAAATGACCAAATACTGGAAATCTCAACACAACCACAATCTAATAACTAGTCTAACAAAGCCTCTGCTAATCCATGAACTAGAGAGACATTGGGACAGGTCCCCAACTGACTCAAAATGAACTGGAAATAACAACATAGTTTCTAAAAATATAGAGATGCTTGAATATAGGTCCTCGAACAATGGGGACTCACCATTGTAGGAATGTAGATAGAGGTACTCGAAAATCACTGAAGACGTTGGGACTAAGATTCTGAAGCTACATTATAAGACAATGTAGCACATAGACATATGTGTGGATCAGCACTTGAGAATGTACTGAGTATGTGGGGGTGCATGCATAAATAGAAAACAACATCAATACTCTTTAATCAAATCATGTATGTAATAAGTAATGACTCACATGACTTAGATAAGTAGAAAATGCAAAGCTCATATCATGCAAAATGGAATATGTAACACAATCTCGTGAGTCATTATACTTTTATCTTTGAAATTTGTACTCTTCTTTTATTCTCATTACTCAAGGCTAAAGAAAACTTCAAGCAACACTTTCAACTCATGCATATGTCTTATGGAGAGTAAAACTTCTTCAATGCTCAAGAACTCATAACTCTTTTGAACTCAAATACTCGGAATTCAGAATCATATAACTTTGGAACATACTTGAAGGCATTTTATTCACGTTAGGAAAATATCTCATTTCAAATTTCAGGGAAAAATACTCATATCAAGGGAAAGTATTTTAGTTTTAAAGGGAAACATCTTATCTCAAAGCTTTAGTTTTAAGGTTGATTCTCTTAACCAACATAAACTATGCGAGCTATATGGAGTCCTACGTTTTGTCCTCCTAAGGAAGAGACCCCACATTTGGGAGGAGCATTATACTCTTTGCCAGGGAGTATAACCTCAATTCAGTGATCACTTATCTAGGACTTGGGCCCAATATCTCGGACTTAGGCCCAACAATCATCTTGGCCTTAGGCCCAACCTACTGTGGCTCATATTTCTGGGGTAAGAAACCGTGGTAACTTACCTAACTCAGTGATAAATACTACTCTCTTTAGTTTATCTCACTTATCTAATGAAAATCCACTTTAGAATAATCTCATGGTTTAATAAGAACCCAATAATCAATTCTGCAATCTCATGTAGTAGAGTGGATTTCAAAACTCAACGACTATTAGGTCAAAACATTTCTCTATAATCTCAGAATACTCAAATCATGGGTGCTTATAGCACAATAGTTCATAAAATCTCAAGTCTCAAGTAGGGCTTAATAACCCATAATTCAATCTCAAGTTAGAACTCATCAAAAGCATAATAAATACCATATAGATTCATAACTCATGTAAAAATCTGAAAATTTCAGTAATTTATCTCAAAATCTATACATACTCATATACTTCAATGTTTCAAACATTTCAACTATTAACTTCTCAAGGATTAAAATCATGGGGTATAGACCCAGCTGCAATTTCTCAAGAAAACATGTGAAAATCATGCAATTAGACTCTCAATTCATGGAAAGCATCAAATGATTGCAACCAATAACAATAGGTGAAAAAACCCAATTCAATTTCATGGAAAATCTCATAAATTACAGAGAATTGTAGTTTAAATAAATCTTTGGACACAAGGGTGAAAGGATTACCCTTGTTCAAAACCCCACATACCTTGAATTAGAAGCTTTGGATGAACTCTCGCTTTTGGAACTCTATTCGTACTCTTGAATGAGGTTCTTGAAGCCCTTGACTTTGGAACCTTGAATCTTGACTTAATTTAGAAAATCTATGGTGGATTCTTGAGATTCTTGAAAGAGGTTTTGGATACTTAGGGTTCTTGTAGAGAGAAAACTTGAGAAAAACTTCATAGAATGCTTGTAATTGACTTTAATTTGGTGTTTGCACGGTTTAAGAGGCTTGGAAAAATTTCAAAGTGCCCTTTTTAATTTCTGTACAAAGCTAGAAAAATTGAACTGGGAACCCGATTTTATGGGCCACCGCGATGCATCACTATCACAGTAGCTCACTGGAAATTGACAAATGAGAATCTTGGAGTCACCGTGATGCGGAGCCATCGCGTTGTCTTACTGGTTGGGACCTGGAACTTCAGTGTGACGCGTCATAATTGCGCTAGGCCACTGGAAATTGACTATTGAGAAATTGGGGTCTTCCGCGATGCACCACTATCACGGAGTTCCACTAGAATCTTACAATTGTCAAATAGACCCTCTCCACGCTGCGCCAAGCACTAAAATGACGTTGTTTTATGACTAGGACTTAAATTAGCCATAAATTCTTACCCGGATATCGAATTTGGGCGAATCTTATATCGACGGAAAGCTTATCAAATTTCCAATGTGATAAAAAGTATAAATTAGGGAAATTCTATATGGTTAACACGATACTCACTTAGAAAGTCACTTGTCAATTTCTTAGGGCAAGAATCAGGCCTCACTTGACACGCCCTAAGGCTCATTCAAATAGAGAATTTTTACGGGGTCTTACAATATCTCCCTCTTGAAAACATTTATCCTTGAATGTCGCTAGTTAGACTAAGAACACAGGATAAACTGAGTACACATAGCTAAAGTAATTTGCTAAAATGGGCTCAAAATCTCTCTAAACTCTTAAACGCCTCGGAAATTACAAGAACTCATACAAGGATAGATGCATATAGCTGAAATTTAGATTATAAGGGCTGAATTAAGGAAGAATAATACCTTCGGATTAATCTAAACTTGCGGAAAAGAGGTGCGGGTACTTGGCTCGTATATCTGCTTCTGCCTCCCAAGTAGCACCCTCAACAGACTGGTTCTGCCATAAAACTTTGACCAAGGGAACTTCTTTGTTACTTAGTCTATGGATCAGAAAATATAGGATCTCAACAAGAATCTTATCGAAGGAAAGACTGTTCTGAATATCGACATTCTCTGAAGGATCTACTACAATGGAATCACCAATATGCTTCTTAAGCATGGAGACATAAAAAATAGGATGAATAGCTAACAACTCTGTGGGAAACTCAACCTTATAGGCCACCTTACCAACATGGCTCAAGACTCTATATGGGCTAACATAACGGAGACTAGGCTTCCTTTTTCTACCAAACCTTTTCGCCCCTTTTCATGGGTGAAATCTTCAAGTATACCAAATCACCCACTTCAAACTCAAGATCTCTTCTCATCACATCTGCAAAGGACTTTTGACAACTCTGGGCAGTCTTCAACCTCTCTCTAATATACTTAACTTTCTCCATAGCTTCAAACACTACATCAGGACCAGTCACGGTAGCTTCACCCACTTCAAACCAACCTATGGGTGATCTACATCTCCTATTATACAAGGCCTCAAATGGTGCCATCCCGATGCTAGCATGGTAACTATTGTTATAGGCAAACTCTATCAATGGCAAATGCTCATCCCAACTACCTTTGAAATCAAGAGGACATGCCTTCAACATATCTTCCAGGGTCTGAATGGTCTTTTCATCTGTCTGCGGATAAAAAGTGAAACTCGAAGAAAGTTGGGTACCAAGACCCTACTGGAATGCCCTCTAAAATTGAGAAGTAAATTGAGTGCCTCTATCCGAAATAATAGACGCGGGAACTCCGTGCAGCCTGACTAACTCTCAGATATATAATCTAGCATAATGCTCAGCTGTATAAGACGTATGCAAGAGCAAGAAATGCGCAGACTTAGTCAGCCTGTCTACAATAACCTAAATAGAATCATGATAACGACAGGAAAGAGGTAACCTAGTTACGAAGTCAATATTTACCACCTCCCACTTCTATGTGGGTATACCAAACTCTTGTACCACACTACTAGGTCTTTGGTGCTCTACATTAACCTATTGGCACGTTGCACACTTTGCTATGAACTTGGCTATATCCTTCTTCATACCTTTCCACTAATAGATATCACGCAAGTCGCGGTACATCTTGGTAGTGCTGGGATGAATAAAATATCGCGCACCATGCCCTTCAGCCATAATCTTTTGCCTTAGATCATCAACATATAGAACATACAATCTACCTTGTAATCTCAACACGCCATCTCCCCCTAGGGAGAAAACCTCTACCTTTAGGCCCTCAACTGACTCCTTCAGTCTGACTAAACTAGGATCCCTATCTTGCTTCTCCTTCACTTCCGAAACTAAAGAGGATTCAGAACTTCTCTGTAACAACGTACTCTCCTTGACTGAATCAAGCAACCTAACACCCAATCTAGCCAGAAAATGTACATCGTGATCTAACTCTTTCTTACCTTTGTCTTTATGAGCAACACTACCTACAGACAATCTGCTAAGGGCCTCTGCCACTACGTTGGCTTTGCCTGGGTGATACAACACACTTATATTATAGTCTTTTAACAACTCCAACCACCTCCTCTACCTAAGATTTAACTCCCTCTAAGTAAACACATACCAAAGGCTTTTATGATCAGTAAACACATCAACATGAACGCCGTAAAGATAGTGTCTCCAAATTTTCAAAGCAAATACAATGGCTAACTCAAGATCATGGGTTGGGTAATTCTTCTCATGCGGTTTTAACTGTCTAGAGGCATAGGCTATAACCTTACCTCTTTGCATCAACACATAAGCCAAACCAATTCTAGAGGCATCACAATACACCACAAAAACATTTGTACCATCAGGCAAAGTCAACACAGGGGCTGAAGTAAGTCGAGTCTTCAGCTCTTGAAAACTCTTCTCATAGGAATCTGACCAGTGGAACTTAACTTTCTTTTGGGTCAACCAGGTCATGGGAGATGTAATAGAAGAGAAACCCTCAACAAAACGACAGTAGTAGATTGGTAGACCCAAGAAATTCCTAATGTCAGATGGGGAGATTGGTCTAGGCTAATTTTTCACAGCTTCAGTCTTTTGGGGACCAACTCTAATACCTTCGGCTGAAATGATATGACACAGAATGGCTATAGACCTTAGCCGAAATTCACACTTACTAAATTTGGAAAACAACTGATGCTCTCTAAGGGTTTGTAAGACAATTCTAAGATGATTCGCATGGTCATTCTCATTATGGGAGTACACAAGGATATCATCTATGAAAAAAGTGACAAACATATCAAGATATTACTTGACCACTCAATTCATGAGGTCCATGAAGGATGTTGGGGAATTGGTTAGCCTGAAGGACATTACTAGAAACTCAAAGTGACCATAGCGGGTTCGGAAGGCTATCCTTGTAATATCATACTCCCTCACTTTAAGTTGATGATAGCTGGATCTAAGGTCTATCTTGGAGAAATAACTTGCACCATGCAACTGGTAAAACAAGTCATCAATTCTCAGAAGAGGATATTTATTTTTGACTATGACCTTGTTAAGTTGACTATATTCAATGAACATATGCAAAGAATCATCTTTCTTTCGCACGAATAAAACAGGTGTGCCCTAAGAAGAAATACTGGGCCTTATAAAGCCTTTGTCTAAAAGATATTTGAGTTCCTCTTTCAACTCCTTAAGCTCCGCAGGTGCCATGCGGTATGGCGGAATATAAATAGGACGAGTGTTGGAAAAAAGGTCAATCCTGAATTCTATTTCCCTATCGGGATGTATCCCTGGGAGATCTTCCAGAAAAACATCTAGAAACTCATTAACAATGTTGACTGACTGGATAGTTGGAGCCTCGAACTTAGTTTCTTTGACTCAAACTAAGTTATTGAAGCAACCTTTGGATATTAGCTTTTTGGCTTTGAGATAGGAGATAAAATGACTCTTGGGAGATACCGAACTCCCAAACCACTCAAAAGATGGTTCATCAGGAAACTAAAACTTGACCACACGGGTACAACAGTCTATAGATGCATAAGAAGAATGAAGCCAATCCATACCCAAATTAAGTTAAAAATCCACCATGTCTAACTCTATCAAATCCGTACGTATGACTTTATGAAGAACAGTAACAAGACAATCTCTATACACTTGTTTAGAGGCAACTGACTCCCCTACTGGTGTGGAGACTAGGAAAGGCTCAGGAATCATTTCGGGACTTGTTTTGAAATTCACAGCCACAAGTGGGGTCACATAGGATAGACTTGACCCGGGGTTCAACAATATATAAACATCAAAACAAAAGATGCAGAGCATACTAATAACAACATCAGGAGAGTACTCCTACTCCTGATGGGATGGTAAGGCATAGAATTTATTCTGGCACTGACCGCCAGCAGTGCTAAGAGATGCACCCTAAGCAGGGGCAGGACAGGGTGCAGTAGCTGGTGCACTAGTAGCTGGTGCTTGAGGTCGGCATCTCTGTTCTCCTTTCTAGCATGAGGACAATCTCTAAGTCTGTGTTCCTACTTCGCACAACCAAAACAAACCCTCAAATATATGAAACACTCACCAGGATGGTTATTACCATACTTAGCACAAGAAGGATAATGGGGCCTATTACCGACACTGTTCTGTAACCTAGACATAAAAGATCTGCCCCCTTGCTCTTGCCTGTTTCTAGGAATGGGAGCACTAGCTGATGAAGGCCCTATTTTAGATAGATGCCTCTAAACTGAGGACAGTTCCCACCATGTAACCTAGGTTGGCTATACTCATGCTGCTTAGATCTAGCCCTCTTGTTACCCCTCACTCTTTCTTTCTCTCTCTCTATTCTTATCTGTCTCTATCTACTGAGCATGCATCATCAACCTAGCTAAATCTATATCCCTATACAGCATCGCAGTTCTACACTCCTTCAGTACTAACCCAGAAACACCGATCATGAACTTGCTCATACTAGCTCGGGTGTTAGAAATCAAATCAGGAGCATACTTGGCTAACTGATTGAAATTCAAGCAGTACTCCTTGACAGTTATGGAGCCCTGCCTTATTTCATAAAATCCTTAATCTTTTCTTCCCTCATCTCTAGAGGAAAGAACTTGTCCAAAAATGCATCTTAGAACACCTGCCAAGTCATAGGAGCAACATCCTCACCTCAACCCTTCCTCCATGATACATCCCAGTCATAAGCTATGTCCTTCAACCTATAAGACGCCAACTCAACACATTCTTCCTCAGAAACATAAATCACCTGTGTGATCTTTCTCACCTCATCAAGGTATAACTATAGGTCCTCACCTGCCTTGGACCCATAAAACTTTAGAGGATTCCTCCGCATGAAATCACGGATTCTAGGAGTGGCAACATCACCTTACTACTAATTAGTAACTGTGGCCAGGTTATTGGCCCAAAAATTATCGGTGACTTTTTGGGCTAACGCCTAAAAGGCCGCCCGAAACTCAACATGAAACAATATCTCATTTAAAGAATCAACAGGCTGGGGTTGCTCATTATCTTTCTGCAGGCATATGCTCTTTGGAGAGGGATTTTCTAAAATAGAAGAGCATGAATTACTAGATGAGAGGGACAACTTCAGGCATGATGGAATCTGAAATAAAGAAACAACTTTTTCCAAAAACGTCTTGTAGCCTCTTGCTTATAGCTGCGGCATGCTACACATTGATGATCAAGACTCTACTTAACACGGCTTGTCAGACTCCCTAGGACTCCTTTAAAATCTTAGGCTCTGATACCAAATTTGTAATGACCCAAAATTGCCTGCTAGGATGTCACACGGTGCTTAAGGTTAAAAGTATCCCCAAGCTAACCCTTTGAGACCATTTTTACTATTAACACTCATTTTAAGATGAAATAATTCAAACGCTTGCATAGTCATATCATATAAAAGGAAATATGGAGAAAATGCTAGATCCAAACAACTACAATACTGGAAACCTCAACAAAACCATAATTTGATAACTAGTCTAACAAAGCCTCTACTAATACATGAACTAGAGAGCCATTGGGATAGGTCCCAAACTGACTCAAAATGAACTAGAAATAACAACATAGTCTCTCAAAATATGGAGATGTCTGAATATAGGTCCTCCAACCATGAGGACTCCCCACTGTAGGAATGTAGATAGAAGTACTCAGAAATCACTGAAGAGGTTGGGACTAAGCACCTGAACCTACATTATAAGACAATGTAGCACATAGACGTATACGTGGATTAGCACTTTAGAATGTACTGAGTATGTGGGGCTACATGTATTTATATAAAATAACATCAATACTCTTTAATCAAATCATGCATGTAATATGTAATGACTCACATGGCTTGAATAAGTATAAAATACAAAGCTCGTAAATCATGTAAAATGGAACATGTAACGTAATCTCGTGAGCCAATATACTTTTAGCTTTGAAATTTGTACTCTTCTCTTATTCTCATTACTCAAGGCTAAAGGAAAATTTAAGCAATACTTTCAACTCATGCATATATCTCATGGAGAGTAAAACTTCTTCAATGCTCAAGAACTCATAACTCATTTGAACTCAAATACTTGGAATTTGAAATCATATAACTTTGGAACATACTTGAAGGCATTTCATTCACGTTAGAAAAATATCTCATTTCAAGCTTTAGAGAAAAATACTCATATCAAGGGAAAGTATTTTAGTTTGAAAGGAAAATATCTTATCTCAAAGCTTTACTTTTAAGGTTGATTCTCTTAACCGACATAAACCATGCGAGCTACATAGAGTCTAACGTTTTGTCCTCCTAAGGAAGAGACCCCACATTGGGAAGGAGCATCATACTCTTTGCCAAGGAGTATAACCTCAATTTAGTGATCACTTATCTCGGCCTCGAGCCCAATATCTCATCCTTAGGCCCAATAATCATATCGTCCTTAGGCCCAACCTACGGTGGGATGTAGTTTTGGGGTAAGAAACCGTGGTAACTTACCAAACTCTGTGCTAAATACTACTCCCTTTAGTTTATCTCGCTCATTTCATGAAATCCACTTTAGAATAATATCATGGTTCAATAAGAACCCAATAATCAAATCTGCAATCTCATGTAGTAGAGTGGATTTCAAAACTCAATGACCATTAGGCCAAAACATTTCTCAATAATCTCAGAATACTCAAATCATCGGTGCTTATAGTATAATAGTTCATAAAATCTTAAGTCTCAAGTAGGGCTTAATGACCCATAATTCAATCTCAAGTTAGAACTCATCAAAAGCATAATAGATAGCATATAGATTCATAACTCATGTAGAAATCTTGAAATTTCAATAATTTATCTCAAAATCTCAACATATTCATATACTTCAATGTTTCAAACATTTCAACTATTAAATTCTCAAGGATTAAAATTATGGGGTATAGACCCAGCTGCAATTTCTCAAGAAAACATGTGAAAATCATGCAATTAGACTCTCAATTCATGGGAAGCATTAAAAGTTTGCAACCAATAATATTGGATGAAAAACCCCAATTCAATTTCATGAAAA
Source organism: Capsicum annuum (assembly GCF_002878395.1). NCBI lineage: Eukaryota > Viridiplantae > Streptophyta > Magnoliopsida > Solanales > Solanaceae > Capsicum > Capsicum annuum. The sequence goes on along the minus strand of NC_061118.1, from coordinate 23,099,011 downwards.
ATCTCATAAATTACAGATAATTGTAGTTTAAATAAACCTTTGGGCACAAGGGTGAAAGGATTACCCTTGTTCAAAACCCCACATACCTTGAATTAGAAGCTTTGGATGAACTCTCGCTTTTGGAACTCTATTCGTACTCTTGAATAAGGGTTATTGAAGCCCTTGACTTGGGAACCTTGAATCTTGACTCAATTTAGAAAATCTATGATGAATTATTGAGATTATTGGAAGAGGTTTTGGATACTTAGGGTTCTTTTTGAGAGAAAACTTGAGAAAATCTTCATAGACTGCTTGTACTTGACTTCAATTTGGTGTTTGCTTGGTTTAAGAGGCTTGAAAAAAAGTCTAAAGTGCCCTTTTTAACTTCTGTACAAAGATAGAAAAATTAAACTGGAAACCCGATTTTATGGGCCATCACGACGCGCCACTATCGTGGTGGCTCACTATAATTTGATAAATGGGAATCTGGGAGCCACCGTGACGTGGAGCCATCGTGTTGTCCCACTGGTTAGGACCTAAAGCTTCAGCACGACATGTCACAATCGCGCTAGGCCATTGGAAATTGACTATTGAGAAATTGGGGTCCTCCGTGATGTGCCACTATTGCAGAGTTCCACTGGAATTTGACAATTTTCAAATAGAACCTCTTCGCGGTGCGCCAAGCACTAAAATGATGCAGTTTTACGACTAAGACTTAAATTAGCCATAACTTCTTTCCTGGGTATCGAATTTGGGCGAATCTTATATCGACGGAAAGCTTATCAAATTTCCCATGTGATAAAAATTCGAAATTATTGAAATTATATATATTTAACATGATACTCACTTAGGAAGTCACTTCTCAATCTTTTAGGGACAAAATCACGCCTCACTTGACACGCCCTAAGGCTCATTCTATGAGAGAATTTTTGTGGGGTCTTACAAGATTGCAAAGAAAGATTTTTAGAATTAGAATCTTTAACCCGAAATAGATAATACAAACACCTTTTGGATATCATTTTTTGAGCTCTAAGTTAATAAATAAACTTCCCTCTGGGCACTATGAAACTCCCTTCCTATTTCATAACTAGTTCTTTAGGAAAATGAAAACTAATCTTTTGGGTCCTATAATCCAAATAAGCATAGCATAAATGAAGCCAATATATCCCCAAGATTACATCAAAAGTCCACCATATCAAGTTCTATCAAATCCGTCAGTGTCTTCTTCTGAAATATGGACACTACACAACCCCTATAGATTTTTCTAGTAATAATTGAATCATCCACCAGAGTAGACATAGAAAAGGGGCCAAAAATAGTTTTAAGAGAAAAACTAAAGTGTACAACCAAATAAGGGATCACATAAAATAGGGTAGATCCCGAATCAAGCAAATAATAAATATTATGAGAGAAGAGTTGTAAAATACCAGAGATAATGTCTGAGATGCCTCAGATTCCTGCTGAGTAGAAAGTGCATAGAGATGATTCTGGCCAGTGCTAGTACATGAAGTGGCAGCCGTAGGTACGGGAGCCAAAGAAGTGGCAATCGGAACCTTATTAAATCTAGTAGCAACTTTATCTATGGGATAATTTCATTGCAGATGACCAGGCTGACATCAATTGAGACACAAATTCCTCTCTTCCTCATAATATCCACAGTGAAGCTATCCACAAAATCAACAAGGAAGAAAGGTGGGGCCAACCGAGCTCTACTAATTTGAGACTGGGCACTCTGTGCCTTAGGACCACTACTAGCCTGAAAATAATGATCACCAAAAGGCTAAGAATAGGGAGCACTAGCTGTCAAATATGAATTTCCCCAATTCCTTTTCTTGTTCCACTGTATATCTTATCTCTCATTGTTCTATTGACCAGTACCCTTGTCTAAATACCTAAACTTCTTGTACTGTCTCTCTCTAATATCCACCTACTTTTTTTTCATGCTCTACTTATAGCATATAAACCACCAGCCTAGAGATATCCATATCATTATTTAACATAGCAGTCTTACACTTCAACACCAAATCAAGGGACAAAGCAGAAGCAAACTTTCTCATTCTGGATCTTATATTAGACACTAACTCCAGATTATAACGGGAAAATTGCTGGAACTTCAGGGCATACTCCTTAACACTCATCTTACACTATTTCAATTTTACAAATTCTTCGGCCTTAGCCTCCCTCATCTCTTGAGGAAAGAAATGATCATAAAAAGTACCTAAAAACTCATCCTACACTGTTGGTTCAACATCATCACCTCTCATCACTTCCCACTCCTCATACCACTGATAAGACACATCTTTCAACTAATACACAACAAACTCCACACCCTATGAATTAGTAGCATACACAACCCTGAAAATTTTCTCCATCTCATCAATAAACCCCTGAGGATCCTCCTAAACCTTAGAGACCGTAAAGGTTGTGGGATTTAATCTCATAAACTGGCCAATCCAAGTGACCTGAGATGAACTAACAACAGGACTAACATGATCAACCGATGAGACAACGATGCCACCAATTAAGCAAGCATGTGAATAGACTAACAAAACTCCATATTAGAGATATCTCCTTGAGGTGACTGAGCATAAGTATCACCAGCCTTGAAAGCTCGAGAAGGACTAGTAGGGATCGGTGGAACCACATGTGGAGCGGTATAGTCAGGAGCAGGGACCCTAGACCAGATCTGCACTCGATAAATAAGGTGAGTTCCCTTTGGGTGGGATAGAGGTTCTCGCAAATTTTCTATGACTTGTAGATCTTTAGGGAGGCTGTATCTGAAATGTGAGTGAGCCAAGAGTTTGAGAAGTTTCATAGCAACTAGACTCTATAGCACGAAATAGAACACATAAAAGGGAAATATTCCTAAATGCCTTATAGACTCCCCTTATAAGTATGGCGCACTACACATCCATAAAAGGGACTTTACTTAACACGAATTTGTGGACACATAAAGACTCAGAATTATTCTCTAATACCAAGATTGGCATAATATGAACTAGGGCCTAGTCGTGACGAGTATCTCAAGCCCACCATGAGCCGAAGAGCACCCCCTTAGACTAACCTACAGAGCATAATGTAACAAACAATGGAAGCCAACCGAAATAGTAACTTACATAGATGAATCAAATAAAATATAAGAGCCTATAAAAGTCAACCAATCACCCCAATGCTATCCCTAAAAGCCTCTAAAACTAAAAATATCAAACTAGGTTGGGACATGCCCTTAACTATGACAAAAGAGAATTCACAATTCCCTAAATATGAAAAAAAACCTAATGAAATAGTAGGGCTTTTGAAAGATGGAGGCTCACCACTTCACAGTAACTCAACCAACATACCACACCACCTAATGCTGCACGGTAGTAACAGAAAAGCCCTCGGACCTTACATCATGAAGTTATGTAGCATCCAGGGATGATCACTGGGGCAAGCACTGCACATAACTCAGGAGAAAATGATAAAATAATGTCATTTCTAAAAAACAGTCAAAACCATATGCACAATATTTATATATACATATATATGATGCCGAAAAAGGGACAAGGGTCATGAACATAAGAGTTCAAATCATTAACCTGAACTATGTAACTTGCTCCATCCTAAAGGCACCCATGGGCTATATGGGTCCAACTCCCCCTAACAGAAAAGCCCCAGTGCATGTTAGCTACATATACCAAGGAAATCGAGAAAAGGCTAAAGACACCAAGGCAATAGCCATACAAATATAAATTGTACACCAAGCACACGGTTTTATAGACCTCCATGTCGGCAAATGTGGTTTCCAATAGTGGTCCCCTCAGGACTACACCTCTATGATGAGATACACAATTCTCTTTAATCCCAAATTAAAACAATTTACACATAAAGTCAACCATTAACTAAGGAGTCTTTATTAAGGTATTTTTCAACATGGTAGCGTCATACCAATATGCTTGCAAGCTAATTCAATTATGCCAAACCAATCTATTTAACTAGTTGACTCCTAAGTTTCATAAAAATCCAAATCCATGGCCATCAAAGGCATTCCAAAACCATTTTTATTATCCATTATCCTTTAATGCAATGCAATGTTCCAAAAATAAGTTAAATTATCAAATTTCATATTTAAAATAAAAGTTTTAAAGGTGGGTTGAGGTTAATGCCATTATCATGCCAAAAATCCATCAATTTGGGGAAACTCATGTTCCCCATTCCTATCATTATACCAATGCACCCATTCATCCCCAAAAATCATCAATTAAAGCATGAAATACACATTTAAAATATGGAAAAAAATAATTTAAGTGATAATGCATCAAAAGACCTCAACTCAATTTCAACCCATCAATTCAATTCACATGAATAATGACTAAATAAATGTCATAATGTAAAATTCAAATTGGTAAAAGAGAAACATGTCTGAAATACCAAAGAATTTGAAAAGAATTCGAAGTTTGGAACTTGAATGATGAATTCTTTGTAAAACCCTTGAGTTTTCTTGGGTTGAGAGTTAAAGAAGAAAAGAATGGACTTTGATCTTTGGAAACTAAATAAAAGAGGTTTATTTGGTGTTTAAAAGTTGTGCAAGAGGCAAAAGGACCAAAAGCACCTCATCCAAGTGAAAAAAATAAAAATTGGATAAAAATTATATAGTGTCGTGGCACGTCGCTATTGTGGAGCTTAGCCTCTATGCCACGCCCTTATCGTGGAGTCTAAGTGGCATGGCACTCCACTATCGCAGAGGCTTACTGCCTCATAGTTCCAAAATGATCCTGAATCCCTGAAAATTGCTTTTTTGTTGTAAAAATGCCAAGGTGGCTAGTTCTCAAGATGCCCTTTGGTTGAATTACAGGCTAGATTATTCTCCTTTATTTTATTTATATATATATATATATATATATATATATATATATAGATAGATAGATAGATAGATAGATAGATAGATAGATATGAAATAAATATGAAATAAATATGAATTAATTGATAATCTACAAAAATAGTTTTTTGTTGTAATTAATAATCTACAAAATCGGGTTTTGTTGTAAAAATGCCTAGGCGGCTAGTTGATGTCATTCGGCTGAAGTAGAAGCTAGAATATTCTCTTTTATTATATTTATAAATTAATTAATAATTTACAAAAATAGGTTTTTGTTGTAATTAATAATCTATAAAATAGTTTGTTATTGTAAAAATGCCAAGGTGGCTAGTTCGCAAGATGTCATTTAACTGAATTATAGGTCAGATTATTCTCTTTTATTATATATATATATTAGAATACGTTTTTCCAAATTATCATTGGCTAAAATTCTCACCACCACCTCTATGGTTTATAAATACAAATTAATTAGCCATTGAATTTTAAAATTTAGTTTCCGCAATGTGCGATTTTACAGCGTGCAAGATTTGGCTATTCCACAATTGGATGGTAAGCGATTTCCTCAACTTCTTATGCTTCTCATTTGTTTTTTAATACTAGTACTAGCATCCACGCGATGCACGATATATCTTTTTTATAAAAGTATCATTAAGAAAATACTAACTTATTCATTAGAAATAATAAAAATAAAATTTTAAAAATATTTATTGTATCATATTAACATATTTTATATTTATTATTAAATATTAAAAATATTTTTGATATTAAAGTTATAATTATAATTAATCATTAATTCTAAACACAATCACAAATATTTTTGACGTTTCGCAATGAAAGAATGAAATTAGTATTTTTTATCATATTTTGTGGATGATTTTCAAAAATAATATATATTAAATAATAAATAATTGTTATTTTGTAAATTTTTAACCAATTAAGATATGTGATTAATATTTTTTTTGTGTTAAATTTTAACTTTTTGTCTATCAACTCAAAATCAATAATTTCACTAAAAGTACTTGATTGTTTCTTATTCCAAATTTGTTATTCAAAATTTAGAATTTACCTATCAATTGAAAAACTAAGCACATACAATTTCTATATTACTCATTAAAAAATGAAAGATTTTTTTCTATCACCACCTCCGACCCCCACCCCTACCCCGACATTGACCCTCCCACGCCACACACTCAGATTTTTAAATATTTTTTCTCCTACTCAACTCACTCCATCTACATCCATCATCCCGAATTGATTTCATTAATTTCAACTATTCCTCTCAATTCAAATAAATAGGTCATAAGATAATTATGTACGTATTTTAAAAAGTAAGGATAAGTAAGAATAATAATTTTTTCAAATTATGATGTCTTTTTTTTTATTAAACATTGCCTCCATTAATATTGATGTGCAAAAAATTTATAATTTTGAGTTTGGCATATCAAACTTGGTACATGATCAGCACATGGAGGCCTGTAGAGCTAGCCTAAACAACTAACTACTCCCCTTTTTAGATTATTTACAAAATCAGGAGGGGTTATATACAATATTGGCCGGTTTGATAACACTGATCCTAAATGAAGGTAGATTCCATCTGTCTATATTGATAAGTCCCTTGACTTGAGGAGGGAGTTCAGCAAAAGAGTTGAAGACACGGATCATTTCATATCCATGACTCAGGATGGATAATTTATCTTCAGGTTTATTTGCCTCTCTAAGACAATGGTTGATCACTAGTCTATGTTCTTCAACTAGTCCCTGAATGTTACATATGAAGGAATCAATTTTCCATAGTATTTTCCATTCTCTTCTTATACATTTAGTTAATAGGAGAGAGTATGTTTCACAGATAGATAGTCTAAAGCCTCGATTTATACACCATTTGATCCCCACTAATAGTGTAGTAGCTTCAACCATGTTGCTTGTCCTCGAGCCTATAGGTATAGATGAGGCACTTATGAATTTTCCTTGATCATCATGAACTATATAACCTCCACCACAGATGTCGTGTACACAACTTCCATCACTGTTAAGTTTCACTATGAGTGGTGTTGGTCTCATCTATTTAACAAGTTTAGAACTTTTTTGTTCCAGTGTTGCCTCACAAGCTGAGCAAATCTAGTGCCAATTTAATAAAAAGTTTGCTACTCAAAAGTTATTATTTAAGACATGCAAAAGAGAAAGAAAGATGTTAGTTTTAGTTTTGTAAAAAGATGGTCTAATATTTTCAAATTTCGTGCTGCATCTTGATTTCCATATCTCCCAATAGATGATGAAAGACGGAATTCTGGTGATGCACTTAGCGATGATGTTTTGAGATTTGTTGTTCCACTATTTGAGTAAATTCATTTTGAGGTGGTTGTTGTTGTAATCAATTCCTAGAGGACCTGCAAAATAGCACCAAGTTTTTCTGGCAAGTTCACCTAAGTAAAATAAATGATCAATATTTTATACAGTGGAGTTTTGGGCATTAGGAATACAACAATGGAAATTAAGATCATTATTTAATCCTCATCTAGCCATTTTTTATTCAGTTGGGAGTTTGTCTTGAATTGGTCTTTAGGCGAGGAAAGTGATTTTGAAGGGGACATTCTTGTGCCAAACTTTGTTGATAAACCTATTGGTAGCTCCTCTTTGTCTAAGCTCTTCCCATGCTGAACTAATAGTGAAGGAGCCAGTGTTACTGGTTTTCAGATAGCGTTGTCCTTCTTGTTGTTATCAGTCACAGTTTTGAGGTTTCTAATTTCTTCTTTGACCTCATCGTTAAGTTGAATGTGAAGCTGATCAAAATGCCAAATACCATCAATGCAGATATCTCTAACTTTGATAGGACTATGCGATATTCAATTAGGAAAAAGATGGTAGAGCAAACCCAATTTAGACCAGTTATTGTAGTAAAAAGAGATGTTATCATTTCCAATCTTCCACAAAATATTATTTTCAATATCATCTCTTATGTTGCACATAGATTTATAATTTTGTGATTGTCAAGTAGACCAATTGATTGCACAAGGATGTTCATTTTGATAAAATTTACCTTGCATGTATTGTTTCCAAAGAGAGTTGGTAGTTCTCAGCCTCTACCATTATTTACATTGGAAGGAAAGGAAAATGTCAGAAAGACTTCTGAAATTTGCACCACCTTCCTCATAAGGCAGGCACAGATTCTTCCAAGAAGACCAATGATGTTTACCCCCTAATTCTTGTCCTGACCAAAAGAACCTAGCAATATATTTCTCTATGATCTCAATGGTTCCTTTGGGGGGGGGGGGTTTAGTGGTAGTAACAAAGTGGATAGGAAGGGATAGAAAGATACGTCTAATTAAAATAGCCCTTCCCCTAGTAGATAAATATTTATTTTTCCATCCTTTGATTTTGTTGATGGTTTTATTGATGATTCCTGAGTAGTGAGAGATTTTTTTTTCCACTAATAAGAGGATACCCTAGGTAGGTGATAGGAAAGTCTTGGTGCTTCATGCCTGTAATCATCTTGATGCTATTAATAGTAGCAGCTTTAATGTTATTAGCCATAGAAAAACAACTTCTCTCTTTATTTTTAGCTGACCAGTGAGCCTTTCATAGTAGAGAGAGTATCAAGCACCATTTTAAGAGATCTCTTGCTACCATTACAAAATAAAATAGTGTCGTTGGCAAATGAGAGATGTGTAATGTTGGGTCCATTATTTCTTATATAAAAACCTTGGTACCCTTGTCTTTGTTGAAAATTGTTAAGTAATCTTGAAAGGATCTCAGCAATGATAATAAAAAGGGAGAGAGTGACAGGGTCACCTTGTCTCAAACCCCTACTAGACTTTAAAAAACCGTGTATTTCTCCATTAACAATGACTGTGTACTAATTATTAGAGATGTATTTTTGGATGATGTGAACCCACAAATTTAAGAAACCCATCCTTTTGAGGGCTAGACACAAGAATTCCAAAGAAACTCTGTCATACGCTTTAGCCATGTAAAGCTTAATGACCATATTTCCTCCTCTTGAAGGTTTTCTAATGTCATTAATAATTTCTTGAGCAAGGTAGATATTTTTTGAGATTGTTCTTTCTTTAATAAAACCAGATTGATTTCTAGAGATGATGTTAGGAAGGATGGTGGAGAGTTTGTTATTAAGAATTTTGGAGATAATCTTACTTGAGATATTGCAAAGGCTTATCAGTCTGAGGTCTGAGAATTTCTGAGGATGGTCAATTTTGGTAATTAGGACTAAGCAGGTGTGGGTAAAAAATTCGGGAAGTTAGGCACCTTGAAAAAATGATTCCACGGCTTTGAACAGATCACTTAAGATAATATCCCAAGCAGACTGGTAAAACATCGCACTAAGACCATCAGAACCAGGAGCACTATCCTTACCCATGTCAAAGATGCACTCTTTAATTTCTTTTATGGAAGGGATAGAACTAAGAAACATATTATCTTCATTACTGATATACCTATTTAGATGTTTAAGAGCTTCGACATGATCTATCTAAGAATCTTGAGTAAATAAATGATAAAAATGTCTAACGTAGCCTCAATAATGTTATCATTACCTTCAAACCATTGATCAAGTTTATCCATAATCTTTGAGATAGTTAGCCTCTTCCTTCTATCTTTGATCATATTATTAAAGTAGGAAGTATTAGCATTACCTTTCTTAAACCACTTGACTCTGGCCTTTTATCTTACAATTCTATCTTGAATCTTTAGGTATTTGGTGAATTCTGCTCTACATTTAGACAAATTACTTCTATTTGTAATCGAGTTATCAAGAACATAGATGTCCTCCAGATTTTTTATCTCAGGCTCTAGCCCTTTTGGAATCTCTTAAATATCACCAAAAGTCTATCTTGACGATGAACTCAGTCTCTTAGAAATATTTCTAATCTTCTGGTGGATCATGTAAAGAGGGTTTCCAAAAGTTTCAATATCCAAAGCTTTTTGCACAACATTGAGATAATCTTGTGTTCAGCCCAGAAGTTACGGAATTAAAATATTTGATATGAGCGTTGCTAGAGTTACTCATCTTGATAAGAAGAGGAGCATGATCTGAGCAGGTTCTTGATAAATGAGTAACACTGGTGTTGGAAATATTATCAATCCAATCAGAGTTGTAGACTAATCTGTCTAGCCTTTTCTAAATAGTGGTAGGTGGATCCCTATTATCACACTAAGTGAACACAGTCCTAATAAAACCAGCATCTTGAAGACCATATTCAGTGAAGCATTCAATAAAGTCTAAACTTTCATTAGGCCTGTAGCCTCTACCTCTTTTTTTATCATCACCGAAGGATATCACATTGAAGTCCCCTCATACCCCTCCTCCCTACGGACCTTGAATGATCCTTGAGATGCTAATAAGATCACTCCAAAGTTCTTTTCTCTGATCTTCAGTGCTTTTAACATAAACCATAGTAAGGTGTATATCAGGATTGTTAAGGTGGCTAGCTTTAAGAAGGACATACTGTTCCTTATCTTGAATTATAGTCATATTAACTTTAGTAGTCCAAAGAATCCAGATTTATTATTGAAGTTGGAGAATCCATGATGAGTCCTGAGTTTTCTCTTAAATTTCTCTAATTTACCCCTATCAACCAGGGGTTCTTGGAGGCAAAACAAAGGTATATGAAATTGTTGTTTGATGGTTTGTAGTCTTTCAATAGATCTATTGGACCCTATACCTCTAATGTTCCACGATAGGATATCAATCATTAGGAATAATTAGGGGTGGTTTTCATATGAGTATTCTTGTCATTTCTTTCCTTACTGTTAACTTGTATAAAATTCCCTCCCTGGTTTTGCAGATTTCTAGGGGAGAGATTATTGAAGAAAATAATGTTCTGTTGAACAGCGGTTCCTGAATTTAGCCCCACTTCATTGTAGTCTGTGACTATAGATATATCAGTCAGTTCACTATCAGAGTGAGAGAATCCCCCACCTTCTTTATTTAAGTTATAGGCAATTGTGTCCATAATTTCCACGTCGTGGAAAACTTCATCATAGTCTTCCATTTCCTTCTCCTCAATAGGGTCTTGATCGGGGGGTTTGTGACTGTTTTGTAAAAATTTCCTTGATCTCTATGCTTGATTTGATCTTTTTCACGAATAATCTCTTCTGTATTTTTTACTACGGTGTGGTTTAAAGTTTGAGCTTGTTGAGGGATTTTCAGAGGTGTCCAGTTACCTAAGCTTTCATATTTCTTAACTTCTCCATTTACATCTCTTATTTCCCCTTCTAGGGTGGTATTGATAGGGATTGTAACTAGTTTCCCAAACTTTTCTTTCTTGTTTTGAACTTCTTTAATACTATTTTGATCTTTTATGATAAGATTGACCATTCCCCCTTGTATGGCTTCATACATATTACTGAAACCAGCTACAGTAGCACTTCTTTTCTTCTTGATATTGAGAGCATTGGCTTTCTTTTTCACATCTTTCTCTTTCTTTTTTTGTGTTTTACTCCATCTTGTGGCACTTTTCAAACTTTGTGCAGCTTGATTAATTTTTCCTGCTTCACTCGGTGAGATATTTTTGGCTATATTTGTACTAGTTGTTCTTATTTTCACTTGGTCTTCTTTCTTCGAAGGACGTTGAAAGAGTTATTAGAGCCTGAGTCTTGTTTTCTTTCTTTGTTGTTATTGTTGTTCTGCATTTGCCCTTTTTGTGTCTCATTCTGGCTATTTATTTTCCCCCGCCTTTTATCGACATTGTGCCACTCGTTTGTTCTATTTTGTGTTTCCTTATTTTTTCTATGATCTATGTTTGTGCATCCGTTTTCTATTCTTGCTCTCTTCTTTGAATTATAATATTGTTGCTGATGTTATTTTGGGTACTGATTTGGGGACTTTTCTGGTGGAACTCTATCCCTTTTCTTATTATTCTATTGTTTTCCTCATTCTAGGCTCTTGAAGGGTTGGGGCTGCATCTTTCTATAGAGTGTCCTTGGACGTTACAGAAGGAACAATATGATGGCATTGTTTTATATTCAATTTTCTGCTAAAAAACTTCCATCTTTCCCATCTGATTCCTTACCTCGACATTGATCGAGTGGATGAGGTGTTTAGCTAGATCAACTTAAATCCTCTACTTGGCAGTGGTTGGTTGAGTCTTAGTAGTAGTGGCTTTGTCCATTATAAGGGGAATTCCTACAGGGCTAACAATTCTACAGAGGACATCCCATTCATAGAAATACCATAGAAGGTCTGGTAAGTTTATCCATACCGGGGCTAGAGACGTTTCAGAGTTTGATTTAAAATTAGGCATCCATTTCAAAATTTTCATGTTGAAACAATCTGAAAGGGAAATGTATTCTCTGCCATATTTCTTTTTGAAGTCATCCTTATTGTCAACATCAATGAAAACATGGAATCTATCCTTAGCTCCAATTTTAACCTCACCTTTGGTTGTGACGAATTTTGCGAAATCATATCTAATTTTGTCAATTGCTGGTCTAGATGTAGCGAATTTCACAATAATGGTCCATTGACAAGTATCCGTAAGAAGTTCATATTCCTCTTTGGTAAAGAATACCATAGTTTTACCATCTATAACTTCATGTGCTCTTGGAGGTAATCTCACCTTTAGCTTGCCTTTATTACCCACTTTGTAGCCTAGAGAACCTATATAAGTTTCCTTTTGTGAGCTGCTATGGATTTACTTGGAAGATGAGGGAAATTGTTAGTTTCTATAGAAATTTGGGATTGAGATGGGTCTGGTAGTTTTGGGGATTTCGGAGGTTGGGTTGTATCTTTATTTAGGAATTGGCTCATTAGAGTTTGTTAGAACAAGTACTGGTTAGCCATTAGCCGTCCTAAATTGACTATTAGAGGCGGTGATACCAAAGTTTAGCAGAGAGAGTGAGACTTGTATGGAGAGAGCAGATTGCCTTTTTTTTTCTTTTGCAACCAAAGTTAAAATTGAAGCTGCAATAAATTATGATGTCTTATTCGAGCATGTTAAATTATATTTAACTTAAAGAAGTCTAACTATTTATTATTATCTTATAAAAGTCCAACTATCATTATTATCATATTCTTTACCCCCACTCCCCCTCCTTGGCTCCCCCACCCCTATCCTCCATATAATTTCATAAGCAAATCTATATGAAGAAAGATGACGAACCATATAATAATTATTTTTATATATATATTTTTATTTATTATATATTACATTGTTTAAATTTTTTAAGTTGTTAATATTAATCTTTAATAGCTTATCATTTGACTTAATATAGTTATCAAGTGCACTTCTTATTTCATGAAATAAATATATTTATTTCTCTAATTCTTGAAATTAAATTTATGGCTAAACTTGTATGGATCATAATTTTTTCATCGTTTAGATTTATCTATCATATTTTATTTTAAATTACAAACTTTGTATTACTAAACTTGTTATGACTATCTATTTACATTGTATAATTAGTAAGTATTGTGTTGAAAGAAAGTACAATAATAAATTTTGTCATGCATAATTGAAATGATAAGATAAGTATATAGATTAGAAGAAAACTCCACTATAATCTTGTCTGTTAGAAGTACATATAGTTTAAAATTCAAGCTATACACATTCACCCTTATTGAAGAAAAATGTTATTTCATATTCAAATATTTTAATTCATATTTATTAACTTTTTCTTTAGATGAAAAATAATTTAATAATATTTAAAAAAAATTAGAAATATTGAAGAAAGACCACAAAATATTATTTGTTGATAGAATATAAACGATGCAAAAAATCAATAAAGAAAATTAAACATAAATATAAATTTACAAATAAAATTATGAAAATAATAAATCAATTAAAATATATAAATACTTACAAATATATTTCATAATTCCTCTTAGAGGAGAGTAAATATGTAAATATAATAATATTGTTCTAGAGTCATCTTCATGCTTAAGAGAAATTTATTAAAATAAATAAAATATAATATAATAATATTGTACACATACATATATATTCATATTCTTTCTTTCCACAAATGATGTAGTAAATCTCTTTTATGTATTTCGATTCTTCATTGTATTTGTTGATTTTTAAATATTAAATTTGTATCTTTTTTATATTTATGTACATCAGATTTGTGGAAACTTCAGCGTCCTTAGATACATCTGTGACAAAAAAAAAATATTAATTTAATATGAACAACATACCTTTGTAGTTATTCAAAGAAATTTAATGATAATTACCAATAATCTTTTTAATAAATATCTTTATGAATTAAAGGATCACAGAAAACTCTATCAAAATAAATAAAATCTAAATTTAAAAATAATTAATAATAAAAGAGAAGAATAAAACATAGATCTAGTCTCATTTTTAAATCATCTCAAGCCTTTTATCATCTTCATCAGTTATCACTATATATATAGATATTGTTTCTGTAAAATAAAATACATTGCAATCACCAAAGGGATATAAAATCAATATAAGTAACGAATGACAATCAAATTATTGAATAGCAAGTAAATCATATCTTTCATTCAATTTTTGCAATCAAATTAAGTTCTGAATTAGAAAAATAGTTAAGTAATCGAGTCAAAAAAAAAAAAGATGATCTATAAAAGCAAATGATAAAAAAATAAATATGGGTCATTGGTTTGTTGTAGCGTATCTTTTTTTTTTCTCTTTGTTTTGATTTGATTTCCTCTGTACAACGCCAAAAATTTCACAACACCCTACAGTGCATGCTTACCTTTCAAAATGACAATAAAATCTAAAGATTTAATAATGATCGATAATATTCATAGTGTAATGTATCTTATATCCTTGTATACCCAATCACATACCTTTTAAAATGCATGTAGAATTTAGTATTCACATAAAATCCTTTGCTGGCTCATAGAACCTTTTTATTGTAGCATGGATTTTGTATACCCATCCATATGTATTACGCTTCAAGTTGATCTCACACTTCACCTTCTATTACTAAAATTGAGATCTTTCTTGAGGTAAATTGAAGTTAAGTGGATTGTTTATCATTCATATGCATATAACAAACAAAAACGTTAAAACACACATGAAAAAAAATAGAAAATAAAGAATGTAATAAATAAACTCACAAATGGAGTCAATACACAATAACAAAAAGACCAAAGGAAACTTGACATTATATATAGGTCAAAATTTCATTTCAACTCAAACTTCATTTAAATTTAAATTCAAATGTTATATTAATTTATTAAAAGGGGATCAATTTATTACTCTTCCTTATCCTTATTTATTTTTAAATATAATTATATTTTTCTTATAATTACTCTTCCTTATCCTTATTTATTTTTAAACACAATGGTAATTTTTTTTTTTATAATTTATATATGTTATTTAGAGAAATACTTGGAATAAATGAGATCAATTCAAATATTTTTTATAATAAACAACAACGGAATTGAAGAAATCAATTTGTTATTCTTACTCATAAGTGAACTTCAAAAATTCAAACTGCTTACTATATCAATTTGAATTAATACAATTTTTAAAATAAAGTCAAATAAGAAAATAAAAACTTGTATCTGTTGCTACAAATAAAGAATCAAGTTATTATTATTATTTTTGATTGCCTAAAATTGTGTATACGTGGAAGTAACGCACGTGTATTAGTATACTCTTCTTATCTTTATCTCTTTTTCTTTTATTTTTCTTTTTTAAAAATAAAAATAAAAAATACAAAGATTTAATAGGATGATAATTCTTGTTTTTAAATACATGTTTTTATTTGTCAAACAATTCAAATAATTTATTTTTTAATCTAAGATTTTTTTCCCTAAAATTATGTTATTGTTTTACAAATTTAGAATGCATAAAAATATTTATTTTTCAATTCAAATTTAAAACGAATTTTTTCTTTCAATTTAAATTTAAAATTAAAAACTGAAAGAATAAGTTTATGAAATAGTTAAAGTTTAGCTAGGACTCTTTAATTGTTCCTGCTTTAAGCTAATGAATTTATTTTTTCCTCTAAAAGCTTAATATTTTTATTTCTTTGACTCAAGTTTTATTTTATAATATTATTAAAGTTTGTCCTAAAACTATCAAGTGACTTACTCTTATGTTGCCACTTGACTAATTATGGTGCTTCATCCTCTCCTTTATATTACCTTTATTACTCTATATAATAAGAGGGAATGAAGACGAGCTTAGGGTCATTTTTCAAAAATGACAACTAAGCTCCTCAAAGTCCCACTTATTATTATTTGAGAACTTTTTTTTTCAGATGCTTCAATCATGATTTTACTATATCACCTCTAATTAAGTCATTTACGTATTAAAAAATTAATAATATTTAATAAAAAATAGAAATTTCTAACATGTCTGCTTCAGCTGCTTCAATCGTAATTTTTATTATACTACCCCTAGTTAATTATTATAAGTCATTTAAGTATTAAAAAATTAATAATATTTGATAAAAAAAAGTAAAATAGAAATAAAATTATAAATTAACTCTTGATGTTTTAATTAACTTGATGTCTTATAGGAGGCCAACTTAAATTATTTCCACAAGTATTTTTATAGTAATTGTGCTATATCACTTCTAATTAGTTAACATAAATCATTTTTGATGTGCCTGCTTGGCCGTTTCAATCGTGATTTTACTATATCATCCCTAATTAATTACTATGACCATCTAAACATTAAAATAAATAATATTTCATAAAAAGGTAAAATAGACACAAAATGATATGTCAACATAAAAAATTTGGCTGACTATCGAAATTATATTAGTGCCACATAAACTGGAATGGGATACAAGAAGACATAAACTAACATATATTATTTGAAAATTAGATAAAAATATTATAAATTACAATAATTAAGAACTTAATATATATATATATATATATAGATGGATAGAGAGAGAGAGAGAGAAATTTGATTGATTGTCAAAATTTTATCTGTGCCACATAAAAAATTTAACTGACTGTCAATTTATTTTATATATATAAAGAAATTTGATTGACTGTCAAAATTTGATCTGTGCCACATAAACTGGAATGAACGAAGTATTCATACCTTATTGAAAAATTATGTTAAAAAAATTATATATCACATAATTAACAACTTAAAATATTTAAAAGATGCAAAAATATTTGGTTGATTCTCGAAATTATATTAATGTCATTTAAATAGAAATAGAAGAAAAAATATTAAAAATCACAATAATTAAAAAACTTAAATTATTTTAATAATTTATTATCTAAATTTTATTCGTGTCACATCAATTGATATATATATATATATATATATTTTGGGCTCGTACGGGCCTATCGGTCTAGTAATATATATAGATTATTGTCCTCGTCGTATTTTTTATCTTTTATTTAATATATTTTTTGAAAATTAAAAGTAGTGCTACTATGTGTATTATTGTTATTATTATTATTATTATTATTATTATTTAGATTAATATTTTATTTTTTATTTAATATTTAAATAACATTTGAAAAGGATAAGTTTATGAAGTAGTAAGAGTTCATTAGAACCTTGATATTATCAAATTTAAATATTTAATATCCTTTTATTCAAAAATTTTATTACAATATTGCCAAGCACATGGTTTTCTAATCTTCTTTCATTTGGCTTCTTCTGGTGCTTTTAGTTTTGCTTTCTTAGCTGAACTAATCAGATGGACTGCCCCAAACCTGGAGCTGACATTTAAATCAAAAATCAACATCGGGTATCGGCTATCAAAAAATTCCAGACTAAAGCAGAATCTTTGTTGATATGGGTTAAAGGAACAAATGTAGTTGCATGGAACAACAGGTGAGTTGCACGTTCCATTGTGCCAAGATGTGAGGTGCAGGTGGTGATGATTACCTTAGGGTATATATATATATATATATATATATATATATATATATATATATATATATATATATATATATATATATATACATACATACATACACACACATATATATACACACACACACATATATATACACATACATATATATATACACACACACACACACATATATATATATAATCTTTCCTTTTGATCAAGATTTTTCTGCAATTTTTCCTCCTTTTTTTCTATTATTTTTTTTATTTCCAATGTTGTGCATGTGTAGCCATATACGTATCCATTCTGTAAAAGATCAACTTTGTACGCCCATTTCTTGGGTCTTTCTTTTTCTTATTTCAAAGTACCATGATAACTTTATTTATTTTGATTGACTACCAAGATTCATGTAGAATATTTTCTTTTTCTTACATGAGTTGTTAGTTATAGATCACTGTAATTTGTGATTTTATCATAGCTCATTAAAGACGATTATAGGCCTAATTTTTATAATCTACCCTTTTCTTTCAGCAAGCAAGATAATTAGAGGATACAATTTAATCTATTGTTTGATGATCAAGATACTTCCATATTTAGGTAAATATCTTTTGGTTATGGTTTTGCTTTCTTTCTCTTTTTTCTTTTTTCTCTTTTTGCAGGTAAAGCTATTGAAAGCTATATGTTGGTTGAGTCAACGACATCATGTGGTCTTGTCCAAAGACTTTACATCATCCGATCCAAAGTATTGCCTTGTACGAGCCGAAGACAATACATCACTAAGGAAAAGTCTTTATATAGTCAGTGACAAATACTTTACACCATCTGAGTTAAAGACTTTATGTTGCTCGAGGCGAGGACTTTACACCGTTGTGGCCAGAATATTGCCTTGTTAGAGTCAAAGATTTCACAATGTCTAAGGAAAATACTTTACATAGTTTGAGGTAAGGACTTTACACCGTTTGAGCCAAAGTGTTGCCTTGTCCGAGTCGATGACTTTACATTGCTTAAGGTAAATACTTTACATAGTCTGAGGCAAAGAATTACACTATCTGAGCTAAAGACTTCGCATTACTTGAGACAACAACTTACGTGATTTATACTCAACAAATGTTGGTCACATAATATTTCAACTCAGAACCGTGATTATTGAACTATCATATCAAAGGCTAATAAACACTTTTTTATTTTGTTGTTTGAATCATGGTTTACTTCAGAAATTCAATATCTTATACCTCCAAGTCGTGGTACCTTATAATTTTGGATCACAATGGTAGTAAAGTAGAGATAAGGTTGCCTATTGATACCCCATTATCTGAATTGTATGATGCCTCGTGGCCACATTTATGGAACAAATCGAGTTTAGATGAATGGATTCTTGAATATCATAGCCGTTCACCCAAGACGTGGTGGTTACTTCATTCTCACCATCATCATACCAAAAATATTTCAAACACTTTACTATGCTTGGGACAACAAATCATAAATGGTACTGACACTTTTGAGTTTCATAGCGAGTTTTACTACATCACAGGTTATTAGTACTGGGCTGAAGATGTGCTTCATAAGAGTCATTAGACTTTGAAGGATGCAAAGATTTATGATGCTTTATATGGTTTACTATTTACTTATGATCGTAACAAACATCTTACAAGCCTTCAGAGAAGCTTGGTGCCCTCTCACAAATACATTACTTACCTATGTTGGAGAAATATCCATATTACTTTGGGATTTATATGAAATTTGTGGCCTACCTATAACAATATGTCTTTATGAGGAGGTCATACTAGACATTACAGAATTTACAAGAGATGATAAGGGGAAAAGATTTATCCCTCAAACTTGTGAGTATTTGTTTGAAGCCTTTTGTTGTCTACTAGAAAGAAATAGTGATAACCCAAATTTTTCTATGATAAAATGAATAGAGTTTTGGTGTAAGAAAGCTTCAATGTATGAACAACCTCCACCAAGGAGAGATAAGAAGTTGATTCGTCTAAAGTCATCGCACAACCCAACTGGAGAACTTAATAAGACTGTTAATTGGTTGATTGCTGAAGAAGCCTTATTTCATAAATTAGTCTTTAAGAGTCAGAAGATGGATGAAACATACTTGGCTGCTTTTTTATCTTGTTGGTTGTGTATATTTGTGCGCCCTACAAAGCAAGGAGATGTTATCCATCTAGGAGTTTCCTGAGTTGCTTGTTATTTGGCATACGAATCCAGAGTTAGCCTTGAGGTTCCAGTCTTAGCAAGTATTTATAGAGGGATGAACACACTTTCAAAATATTCTCGACTTGATCTGGATCGGGTATACTTCCCAGTCTATTATGCATATGAATGGCTCGCACGATACTTTAATACTCATTTTACATTAGTAAATGGGACAACTGATACCCTTATGGCTGTATATTCGAGCGAAGGTATTGTTAGGTTTTGAAGGAAAGATGAAACCAAGAAGTATATACATGGATGAGGGATTATTACTTGGGATGGCACATCGCTTAAGATGCCTACGTGTGTAGATACAATGATGATGGCACTGTCAAGGAGTTTGAATTGAATTTTTTCACGAGCATTCACTCAAACTATCTTTCTTTGAAGGACGGGCTTGTATTCCACACATATTTAGCCGTCAATTTGGCTTCTTTCAAGGTTTCCCTAATTTGCTAGCCCAAGATATTTGGGAGGGTTTATTAGAAGATGAATTAAAATTTGCATGAGTTTGCGTATTGGCTAGCTCTATGGCAAAGGCAACATTTCCTATAGTAATATCAACATGAAGAAATTCTTAACATCTAATTATAAGTATTGGTGAAAAAGGGTGCATGGAAGTTTTATCGAAGACTATATGGAATATCTTATGAATGTTGTGAGTCCTAGTAAAAATGCCATTTAAGAACATGAAGAAGAGGTCTTCGTTGTAAGCAAGCCTCCCATTTTAAAGTCCAAAGAAGTTGTTCCAACCAAGATTAAAAAACCCTCACATGAAGAAGTTCAAAAAGACCATACACCAATCTTACCTCATCGAGCTTCTAACAAGCAGTCAACCCAAGAGAAGACCACTAACAACCACAGAGATCATTGCAAGAAGAAATTGAAGTCATCCTTGGATTAGCCGGCTAGTACTAATTTGCATGTAGTGGATATCTCTAGCGATAATGTTAGTTCTTTAAGGACTTTGACATCTATCAAAGAGGTAATGATTCAATCTTTCTAACTTACCAAATGGTTCTTTAATAACTTGGCCAATCATTTTCTCATTTTATCAAACAATGTTGCCATGTTGAGTATTTTCCACTAAGTTAGGCCATAAGATAGTGGTGAATCTGTGGTGGGATCTAGCTTTGAAAAATTATTTCCACCCTCAAAATTGAAGCAAGATTTTACATCTACTACTCATGTTAAAGCTTAAGAAAGTGGAACATCAAATCCCCGCTAACTACCAGCCATAATCATGTTTGTTTTTGTTAGAAAAAAGGCTATCTCAGAGCATAACAATGAATTTGTCATGAAAGCTTAGCCTAGTATCTGCACCAAACTCACAATGCTTCTTCTATTGAGGATGATATCCAAGTCATACTTTATGACATAAGTGGGTGCAAATATTTCCCTTTACAGAATTTATTGGGGTATTTTTTCAAGCTTGCCTTTTCTTGACCAAGCACGATCCACCCTTGTTGTTAAGGTTGCAAAAATTAAAATGTCAGAATCATATTTAAAATCCGACAAGTTTCTTGAACTTGTGTTGAGGAAAAAGGATGAGAAATCAAGAGAGCTATCTACTGCTTGCAAATTTCTTAAAGAGGCGATAAACAAGGTGAAAAAGTTAAAAACTCTTTGAGATGCTTCCAAATAAGAGGCTGAAGAGGTCAAATCTAGAGTTTTAGCTGCTGAAGTTGACATGACCCAAATTGGCGCCTTGTCGTAATGGTCACCTCGAGCCCAACAAGGACCAGAGATCGCCCCATTAACCCAACCTAACCATCATATCAATCCACAAGTGTCGGATAAACTCCGAGCATATAACAAAATAGCAAAAACAAGACTAATAATCATAACTTAAGAAGTGTCAAATCAATCCATTAATATCAACATGCTAAACTAACATACCCAAGTCCACAACCATCCATAAAACCTCTACAACTCTGATGTCTAAATATATTGGGACTGCCTCCAAAAATAGACAAAAACTAAGTCTAAAATAAGTCTATGACATAAGATAAACAGACTATGAAATGTATGCCTTCTGAAGTATGGAAGCTCACTATTTCAAAGTCAGTACATGAACCACTCAAACACCTGGTCACTGCGCAGGAAGAGAACAAGAAGCTTCGGCCCCTGTGTTGCATTGGGATACAATGTCTGGAGATGGTTAGCAGTTTGAGCACTAGTATGTAACTCAAGTGTAAGGATAAAATAGTGACATTATTCGAAACTAAGTCAAACCACCATAAGCAACCAAATTTATATACATAGGCATGCATGTAGATATATATAGCTACAGAAGGTGCCAAAAATGAGAACAAGGCATAGCATGTATTTTGAAGCACCCAATCATGATACATGAGGTGGAGGACTCTAACCTCTCTCTCAAATAGGTTAGGAAGTTTGACTTCACATTTATATTGAGTAATAGGAATCTAACCTCAAGTCATCTTATTAAGAAAGTGGACTCTAACCACACGCCATTTGATAAAGAAAGTGGACTCTAACCACAAGCCATTTTATTAGACAAGTGGACTCAACCACAAGCCATCTTTTTAAGAAAGTGGACTCTAACCATAAGCCATTGTGTTCATTACTAGTCGACATTGGGACTCTGACCCTTTTTCCATGTATTCATATCCACTGAGTTCAACATTTAAGGACTCTAAACTACTTAGCCAATTCAAGCCATCAAGGCTATAATTCAACGTCATATATGACCACATGGTCTTTATGAACCATTCATCAATCAATCACTTTAATAGGCCAATGCCTTAGTTTCAATCACTATTCAAGTCAAACTATGGTCATCAAGACCTTTACCAAACCATTCATTTTTCATTAGCATTCTTACACAAAGCTTTAGTTCAAACATAATTCAATTCCATGTTTAGGGACTCAAAATTTTTTAACCAAGGACAAGGTTACCAATTAACTCATTACATGGCCAACAAGGACCTTACAAAGTCATTTACCTATCATTCTTACTCATTAAGCCATTGCCTTAGTTCAAAACACTATTAACATATGACTAGTTATTTCTCTTAGATATTTTCACAAACACCTTGAGGGCATACCTTTATCATGACCAAAACCAAAGTGACAACCATAAAAATTAGGGTTAATCATGACCCATTTTTTGGGCCACAATAAACAAGAACCCACATACACAAACCATCACCAATAACATGTATAAACACAAGTTAAAGCAAGTGTAAACATTATTCAACTATATGCAAAAATTCCTCAATTTTTGGTTTTCAAACAACCATTTAAGAGTCATAATCACACTATAATACACATGATATTTTATAAATAATAAAGATAGGAGAGTCGCATGCCTTATACACAAAGGTTTGATGGAGAGATTCTTGGTCTTAAATCACCTAGATGGCCTTCTTGATGAATCCTAGCCCCAGTCTTGTTAGAGAAGTCTTTAGAGAGTGTTCTAGAATATTTTGATCTTCTCTAAGTGAATAATGAAGGGCCAAACAATGTTATAAATCATCGGTCAAAGGGTTTAGGGTTGGAAAATGTCTAAAATATCCCCAGCTTAAAAGTTGAAATTTGCTCTCAGGAGGGTACGACTTCTACACCTAAACCATACCCTAGAGTATAAGTGGTACCTTAACTCATATAGGACCCTTATACTGACCAACATATAATTACAAAATCCTAGGTCATATCTTATCATATGAGAAGTACCATGGGAACCATACCTTGGTCAGAATCACCTAGACCAAACTTTGGGCATCATACGCCTTGTATCCTACTATTACGACTAGTATGATGCTTAGTCGTATCTTGGATAGAAACCAATCCAAATATACTGACTAATATAAGAGAGAGGGTACCTAACCCATACCCAAACATACGACTAGTACTTTCTTGTCGTATATTGTCCAAAAACTCAAACTTAGGTAATTTTTTCTAAGGGATCAAATCCACGGTGTTTTAGAAGAAGAGTTCAACAAGTGCACTGACATTTCTTTAGGAATAAGAAATTCCTTGAATGACGTATAAAAAACAAGTAAGGATTAAAGACTACTCTCCAAGATTTAGTTAGCAATATGCTATGTTTAGATCAGCCTTAGGACATGCTTCCTTTTCTTCGAATATTCTGCTAGCTTTCTCTTAGCATTTTATTGATTAACATTATTAACATCAAGAAAAACTCCTTTTACTTTTCTTTATATTGCATACTTCTTTTAATAATTCTTTGATATATTGATGTTGTAGTATTAAGCCTTGACTTTCTCTTCAAACTTATTTATCATTAGCTTTATGTATTTATCTCAAATCCATGCTGGATTTGAAACTTCAATTCATAGGCCTTAGAATTAAAGCTTTTAACTTTGTAATAACAAACTCTGTTGATTTTCACCCTTATATGTAGGCTTTGAGTATTTAAAATTTCATTGAATAAACTCATCATCTTTATTGAAGGGTTCCCCATTGAGCCACAAATATTTGGTGTAAGTCTAAAGTTTAATGAGAATACTTGAAAACTTAACCTTCATGTGGTGGATTAAGTAGGAATATGTATTTTTTGACACTCATATGCCCAAACTTAGAATGAAACTCTAAGCACCTATGTACCTCGATAAAGAGGATCAAGTCCTAATGTAGTTCTGGGTGAACATTTTTTTTAATATTCTTATATTTATTTTTTCTTTTGAATCCTAAATTTTTCCTCGAATGCCTCTTTCGAAGTTTTCAGCCTAGCAAATTTTTTTTCTTAATTGAGCCAATACATAGTTTATACTCTTGCAAGCCAGGAGTGGACATGGAACATATGCTCATGCCTAAAGAAGCATCATCTTCCTTCATAGATAGTACTTAGAACATAGTATTGATAGGAATAATTTTCACATCATCTGCATCGACAAACTTGTAAACACTATTTAATTATTCCTCTTTTATGAAATATGGTCCATCCCACTCTGAGGTGAATTTGTCCCAGAATTACTAGAAGTGATAATGGGCCTTCTTACTACAAGGACTTGATTTGCGACTTGAAAGAACCTCAAGCGGACCTTTTTATTGAAAGAATAAGATAGGTGAGCTTGATAACATTCAATATTTTACTAAGCCTCTAGCCCTTTCCCATCAAGAGATTTTAATTTCATAAGATGCAACTTAGCATTTTGTTCTTTGTTGAACCCCTTTTAAATAGCAATCCTGATAGAAGGTATTTGACACTCAAATGGTAGGAATTTTTCAACTACAAAAGCAAGTAAATATGGGGTTGCTTGCATCGATGTGTGTTAAGTCATCCTATATGCCTACAAAGCTTCTTCTATTCATTCATGCTCGTCTCGTTTGGACTTAGAGATGACTTTCTTCACACATTGTATAAAGTCTTATTGAATGCTTTAGCTAGACCAATGGAAACAACATGGTACATAAGATTTACACTACTTGAAACCAAGGATATCAAAAATTTTGTTCATTATTTGGTTATCAAATGGATTCTATTTTCGGTTATAATATAATGAGGGATTTTGAAGTGGTAAATGATATTTACTCAGATGAAGTTTGTAATGTTCTCCTTCTTTACTTTCTTTAGAAAAACAGCTTTAGCCCATTTTGAAAAGTAATTTATCAATACCAAGATATATAAGTATCCACTAGAAGAATTTAGTAGTAGTTCAACAATATCCAATCCCCAAGCATCGACTGGCTAAGATGCCATAATTGGGTGCAATACTTCATGAGACTGATGTATGAAATGTGCTTGAAATTGATAGGCCTTGCATTTCTAGTATAGTCCAAGCAATCTTTTACCATCGTTGGCCAATAAGACTTCATCCCTTTTATATGAAATTTTATCTTTGGTCAAGACTTATGTGATCCACACACTTTCGAAGATTGAACTACTTCTTCATCTTCCAAACATAGCAAGAGTACTCCTTAAAATGATGATGATGGATGTCTGTCCTTCTTATTGGATCCTCGAGAAGTATCCCATAATATAAGTTGTTAATGACAAGTTGTTGCTAATCTTTCTTCACAGATTTAGACACAACAATGTTTTTTTCTGCACATTCATCCTCATTCAGTAGTGGTACTATTCTTGGCAGACAATAACTCATATCTGATTTAAAAGAGTTAGAGTTGAGGTTAAAGATGCCAAGCCATCAACTTGCTTATTTTCTTTTCTTGGAATGTTGTGGAGGATTATTTCTCTAAGTCTTCCCATCGACTTTTAACCATAATCATGATATGGGCGTAGCTTAGGATTTTACATGTCATAGCTTCCCAAGAACTGCTTGATCACCAATTGAAAGTCACCAAAGACTTGTAAATTATTATTGCTTCATGTCGACAACCGTTTCCAGCCTAAGTATTAGTACTTGATATTAACAACATTATTAGAGAAATGATTTGTCAAAGTAAAAAAGTATGGGATGACCTGTCCTTGTGGAGTGACAAACACCACACTAAAACTAGCTCCACCTTGATGTGCGACACCTTAAAAGTAAATCTTTCATAGGGTTCAAGCTTTAATGACTATTGCACCATCATCATCTGAATATTTATTGCTTAGTTATTAATCAATAGCTATCAGGTGGTCTGCCAAGAAGTTTTTTAATGCTTGTCCATTTACAGTCTTTTACAAGATGTACATGATCTCAAACTATTGAAACTAAAGGTACCACCTTGCAAGTCATCCGCTTAGGACTAGATTCGACATTACTAACTTGATCTTGAAAGTAGTGCTCCATCTTTTGGATTGAGAAGAATAATAAAAAACATAACTTTTCGATCGGAGAACAATTCAACTCATTTATTGTCATTATTCTGCTCAGATAGTAGTGAAAGTTCTCTTTTCCTTTACTATTTTCTTGAGCAGTGGCGCTTTAACTAACCTTTCTTGTGTCTCAATATAGAGTATCAATAGTTTTTCAGGAAAAAGTATCACAAGAATTGGAGGCTTTATCAAGTATGATTTGATACTTTTAATGACCTTACTATAAGATTGGTCCCATTCAAAATGGAACCCTTCTTCACGAAATGGCTAAATGGTTGACATTTTTCAGTCAGATTTGAGATAAACTCCTTAAGTATGCTATCTTTCCTTAAAGGTAACTCATAAATATTTTGAGGTTCAAGCATTTTCAAAATTGCATAACCTTGGATTGATCAATTTCAATTTCTCGATGTCGTATAATAAACACAAAAAACTTTTTAGAAGTAACTCCAAAGACACATTTCAATAGATTCATCCTAAATTAATATCTTTGGAGCAACTCAAATACCATTATGAGGTCTTTTAAGTGGCTGTTCCTCTTTCATGACTTCACCACTAAGTCATCCATATAATACTAAACTTTTTTATAGAGTAGGCTATCAAAGATATTTTGCATAGATCTTTGATAAGTGGCACCCATATTCTTTAAATCCAAAGGTATCACCTTGTAGCAATAAATATCTTTGGGCCTACAAAATACAGTGAGCTCTTCATCCTTCTATGCTATTGCAGATTTGGTTATAGCTGGATAAACCGTCCATAAAGGACACTACCTCATAAAAAGTGGTAACATCAATCATCAACTCGAAAATAGGGATTAAAAATCATCCTTAGAGAATGTATTATTAAGATCCCTGAATTCAACACAAACTTAAATTTGGCCATTCTTCTTTAGCAGAGAAACAATGCTTGATATCCATGTAGGGTACTTGACTTCTCGAATAAATCCAATTTCGATGAGTTTTTTGACTTTATTTTCAGTCAATGGAACCAAATCTGGTCTAAATTACCTTTAATATTGCTTAACACGATGAGGACTATTCTTGACCACCAACTAATGGACTGCTACTTTTGGATATACTCCAGACATCTCCTTATAACTCAAAATAAAGACATTCTTATATTCTTTAAGTATGTTCGAATAAGAAATTTCTTTATCCATTTCTAGAGACACAGTCAAGTAAGTTGGTCTTGGGTCTTTATCAGTGCCAATATTAACCTCCTTTAAAGGATCTATTGTGGTATTCACTCATTCTTAAAGTTAAAATAAATTATATCCAACATCTTCCTCTTTTTGAGGATCTTCATTATTGATAAATATATGGTAACACCAAGAAATATATTTCAACCCTTTATCAACCTTCATTTTAGATGAGGTATTATTCTCACTTTTTGTTGTAATATGATATGAATAGCCAACACTTTCTTTATTTTTCTCTGGTTTCTTGGTATAAACAACAATATGAGACATTAATTTTAACACTTTATTATGTTTTCACCTCATTCTATAAGGCATCAATCTGTAGAAATCCTTTTGGATTCTAAGTGAAGAGTACATTATTGTGCCTTGATAACTTTTTTGATATTTATTGCTCCTCTTCTTTTTTAGTGGACCAACCTCTCAAACACATAAGTTCTTATGGTTGATTTTCAAGTCGATCAAATATGGAAAACCTTTTGATGAAAGTAGTGGAATCTTCTTCCATAGTGATATAGTTGCTAACTTCCCTTCTTATGGATATGCAAACTGGAAGTGGTGGTATATAATGACTTAATTTTTGGTGAAATATTCATTTTTAGGTGATTTTACCATTTTACCCATCCCTATAATTAATTTGTGGTATTTTTTGTGTGTGAGGATGATTAACATAGTTCCCAATATATTTTAGTGTGATTTATGCGAGTTTGTGGTGTTTGGTGGTTAAAAATACTTTATAGTTGACATCAATCAACATTTGTTATTCTGTGCATCAGATGGTAAAACAGACTGCGCTAGTAGATTTGGAACATTAATTTTAGGTTGGTAACATGGTTGGTGTGGTTTTATGGCTTTTGTATCTCATTTCAATCCTCGATTTAAAAAGTTGTGAAATTGGGTATTGGGGTCAATTTTGTGAAAATGATATTTTTTAAAAATCTAATATCTCCATTGAGTCCAAAGCATTGAATTTTATAGGACAGCATAGTTTCTTTACATTCTCAGTGTTTTGGATTAGTCTCGAGGGGTCCACAGAGACTTGGCACCACTTAGCTGGTCCATTCACTTAAGTGGCCAGTCGATCGATTAAGCAACCTGGTTGGCCAACGAGTGTCGCTTAAGTGAACTTGTGTCCACTTAAGAGAGTGTCACTTAAGCAATACTTGGTTGTCTTAATCATACTATGGTAATGGCTACTTAAGTGGCCCAGTGTTCGCCTAAACGATGCCTGCGTTGTTTAAATACCCCTTTTCTCGATTTTAACCATTTTTTACACTTGGAGCTTTAGGTTTAGGGGTTTTTAGGCAATTTATTCCATTTTCAAGTGTCCAAATCCCTATTTCAATTATTTTTCTTTGATTCTTATTATTTAAATCGTGTTAAAACTCGATTTTAAAAGTAAAATTTGGGGATTTTGGCTTGGAAGGCCTAAATTAGTAATTATTTGATTCAAACCCCAGTTTCAACCCATTTTCACTTGATTTTTTTTCTATGGTTTCCTTTAATCATGGATAATATAATTTTGAACTAAAATTTTGGTTTTACTCTTTTTTTTGAAAACTCATTTTGAGGGTCCGTTTTGAACCCAAACTAGAAATGGATAATATGGGTATCATTGATATTTTTTGATATGCAGATTCTATATTCTAATGTTTTAGTTGATTCTGAATTTTTTTTATAAGGGGAAGGATCCATATTGGAGGCTTTCAAACCCGGGTTTCTTTATTTGAGGCAGGTTATGGTTTACGTTCTTCACACTGGGCTGAGTAGTTAATATTCATATAAAATCATGTTATGGGTGCATAAACTAATCATGGAAATGTCTTTATTATTGTTTTGTATTCATGTGGGGCCTATGTTGTTGTTATTTGGTGGGTTTGAGATATTATTCTATATGTGTGATCGTGTGAGGTCCTATATAATGTTATCAGCTTAGTATTTATGTAATTGGTTATCTTCTTTTTGGTGGAAAAATGTCTAAGTAGATATTTATGTGGTATCAAATGGCATATTATTTTATATCTTATTCTATCATTTTATGGACTATATCAGATCATGAATAGTTGTCACATTGAGTGGAGTTATGGCTCACATGGGTTGTATATTGGTTGGATTTGGAAATTCTTATTCTGGTTGATTGTGAGAATTACATTCTCTTATCATATACATCCATGAAACATTGGTACCACTATGGAAATATTGGCTTTTCTGACAGAAAATGTGACATGTCTTAAAACCCCCCGCGTATATATGTGCCAGAGAGGGGTTATGGATATTGGATTGATATTGGTCATTGGACTATATATAGATTGACAAATAATCATAGCTCGATAGGTTTATATGGAGTTTGTGCAACAATATAATGCATCATATCATCATCATCATCATCATTATGATCTTTATTGCATTTTACTCATTGTGCACATTATGTGTTGTATTTGTGTTCTTGATTTTGATAGCTGTCTATTTGTGCCTCTTTATTGTTCTTTTATTTAGTATATTTGTATATTGTAGAACTATTAGTGAAGACAGTGTGGGTTACCACTTGGGACATTTTCTGATTGCAGGTGATGTGCCTATAGTATGCATTTTATATGCTTTATTTTCTACTTTGCTCAGTTGGCTTATGATAGCTACTGAGTACAAGTGGATTGTACTTATCCCGACTATGCCTTTTTGGTGTAGATCCAGGTATAAGTGCATCGCACGATAGCTGATTCGAGTGGTGTTTGGTGTA
The DNA here is from genome assembly GCF_002878395.1 of Capsicum annuum. Taxonomy (NCBI): domain Eukaryota; kingdom Viridiplantae; phylum Streptophyta; class Magnoliopsida; order Solanales; family Solanaceae; genus Capsicum; species Capsicum annuum. Next base: position 23,068,506 of record NC_061118.1, on the reverse strand, counting down.
TTTTTGAGGTAGCGGTCGATCTATGCTTCCAGATTTGATCTACTACTTCCTTTTGTTTAGTTTATGTCTTATTTTGGTTTTAGAGATAGATTATATTCTAGTTGAACTATCAATTATATATGTTGAGTTTGAGATAAACTTAGTTGGTTCATACACTATGACACCGGATTTTGGGAGATTTATGGTATCTTTGTTATGTACTTTTCCACTATTGTTGTATATGTGTGTTAGGCTTCGCTTTGGAAGCCTTACCTTGTGTTTTGATGTTGTTTTCCCCTTTTATATCAGTTTGAGTGATAGTCTTACTTTTCAAGGCTTGCCATGACATGTGCCACCATAACCCTTAGCTTTTGGGTTATGACATGGAGTGTACCTTAGGACTTCATGTGCTTTCCTGGTGGTACTTTCTGATAGGAGTTTTCCCAACCTTGATAGCTCATTAATATTGTATATAACCTTTACAAATAACTTGAAAGCATTTAGATCAAAGTCTTCTTTTTTACGATTCATAGGGAGTGTCATATCTTGTGTCAAATTTCAAGCCACAAATTCTCCAAGAAGTCTTGAGGACAAGTTTATTCCATCATTCCTCTTTATAAGTAGAGTTATGCCCCTTATCTTAGACATCAAATGAGTGATCGTCCTTTTTGAAGCCCAAGAGTTGGGTTTTTTACAAGGACGTGACAAGTTCTTTATTTAAAATCAAGAGAGTAAAACACCCTGGGTTTTGACCTTTAGAAAATTACCTGGAATTATGGTCTTTGGACCAAATAGACTCATAGGAATGAGCTGTATATTAGGGTACTGATAACTCTCAACTTATACCTCAAATTAGTGTAAGGTGGTCGTCATCAATATATTTACCCAAATTTGGAATTGGGGTCGAATCCACAGGGAAAAATATGAGTGGCGATTAAACTAGTTTGAAATTATAGCTACAAGTTAAATTCAAACAAATGATACAAAAATATAAAATGGGGTTTTAATATTAATGTTTGTAATCAATATAAATAGAAAACCAGAGTTATGTTCACTGTGGGTTTCGGGAATTAAAAGATACTAGGTACTGCTTAAGACTCTTGAAGTAAGTAGGAACAGGAGAATATCCCTGATGACTATACTATCTGACTTATCTCTTGACCTCACCAGACAATTTATTATCTAATTCTCTCGAACTTAGATAATTTATCTAATCCGAACAGATGTTATCTCAGGTAGATTAATCTAGTTACAGCATTAATCATTAAACAGAAGGTTGGTAGCTTATGAGTCCCTGTGGATAATTGTCGTCCTCTAGTCTATTTCTCCATTACAATAAAATAAAACCTAAGGAATAATCTAATGTTTGCAACCACTAGATTTCAGTTAAAACCACAGAATTTCAAGATGTTCTACTACTCCTTGAATCCATTAAACACCTAGCATCATATTAAACCCTAATCCTTGGATCCCATAACCCCGGCTAATGGAATTAGCCGCTCATGATTTGATGAAAGAAATCACAAGTTGAATTCATGATGATAATAACCAACTTACGTATAGATGGAAAACAACAAGCAATTTCTTCAATTAAATCCCAAGTTAGAAACCCAAGAATAGTTGATAAGAAAGAAAACTAAGAATAATTGGCAAAAGAGAACAATGTAAGTGTTTCTCTCTCCAAAGTTCTTGTTCTGAATAATGAAAACTTGATAATTTAAAAACCCTCAAAATTGCTATTTATACTAAATCCTAATTAAGGTAATAAAATAACAAAATCACAGCTGGTCTCGGATTTAGGTGACGGCATATTGGTGGTGATCGTCAAGCTTCTAATGGCGTCTCAGATATGTCGTCAGAAGTTGTGCTTTCTTAACCTGTTCTACCTCACTCTGACGATGTCCTCCGATGGCTTACCAGAGGAGTGACGACATATAGCAAATGTCGTCAGAACTTCATCTTATTTCACCATGTTCTATCCCACTTGACAGAATCTTCTGACAGCTTACCGCACTTGTGACGACATATTGAGAATGTCGTCACCTTTATCCAGCAACTTTTTTTTACTGTTCTTCCTGATGCCTTTTTCTAGTAGCTTACCATATCTCTGATGGCTTGCAAGAAATGCCGTCAGACTCATATCAGCTCACTTGTACCAGATTTTACTTATTTTGTTCATATTTCCTATGTTTTCCTTCCATCCTTGACTTTCCTACAAAATCTTAAGAAATAACACCAAAACACCAATAATTACTTAAGAACTTACAATTATTTCAAGTTAAAAAGTCTTAAATATGCTACAAAAATCTAGCACATCAACACCCTCAACTTAAAACAATTTTTTGTCCTCAACCAACTACATAACACCATACTACGATCCTTAACCAAGAGACATATAAGATACCTATCATAGTTGATTATCAAGTTTAGCTCAAAACTCATGCCACTCTCTACGTTCAATTACTTATAAATCCAATTGTGCATATCAACAAAGATTAACAATGTGACCCAAAGGACTTAAGGTATGACATCAATTCAGTAACAATAACCATGCATATGTACAAGTTACACTACCCAAACAAGTAAATAACTAGCAATGCAATCGGTGTGCCCTTAAGACAAAGAAGTCCCTCCTCACTCATATATGAACTCAAGCATACCAATGCAGGGACGGTCAAGAGACACTCACTCTCAGAAAGAAATTCCAATCAATGCATGTCAAATACCATATGCTTGCCCTTATTTTCATTACCATGGTGTCCAGATAGGTAAGTAAGTATCACTATAGGTCTTTCTTCAGCTTATAATATAGGCTAAGGGATATTATGATATTCAATGGCATTTAGAGTGACTAAGCCTCCTTGTCACTACCTTAACTTTTGGGGTTCACTTATTAACCTTTTTCTTCTCTTTCTCCTTTTCTTGATCACATATTATTCAGGATGGATGTGGCTTTTATTTTTCATTCTTTCTCTTTTCTTATTCTTCTTCCACACAACTTAGATTTTTGTTCTTTTTCACTTATTCTTTTCCTTTTATTCTACCTTTCTTCATACCCAGTTTACATCACACACCCCTATGATGGCCATCCTCAACTTAGTTTATTTTCCTAAGTCAAGGTGCACAGTGTCCAAGGAGGACCAGAGCTAAAATAGGTTCATTATGATCTAAACAGGAAGGTGATAGGTATCATAGAAAGAAATGGTCAATTCAGGCTCAAAATAGGGATCAAGAGATATCATGCATACAGGGAAGGTCATTTAGGCAAAAAAAAAGTGACTTAAAAATCAAAACGGCCTATGATCCTTTCCTAACCCCTATCTTTCAACAAAGGTAAGACTAACTGGGCAAGTTCTAGATTCAACACACACAAGGAATTGAGGAAGATCTCACACATACATGGCACACAAGTATATTAACAGCTACTACTCATCCAGTTCGTGCAATTGTTAGCAGTGATTATCATGTCCCCAGTACTAATGCCATAAAAAGATTCACAATAGTTGCATATAGATGCATATCACACAGTTAAAAGATAGAAATTGGAGAGGTATTTATCATTCCAAGAAATATTAACAAAAATATGTCAACTGCTGTAGATACTTATTTTTCTCCCAGTTAACCACAACATAAAAATAATATGCCTAAATGTGCCGACTCTACTAGGAACAAGACTCCGAGGAAAAGAGGCACGGCAACAAAAACCCCAGGAGGACATCACACCTACAAGTAGCCCTACCCTCAACTTAACATCATGCAGTGTTCCCAATGCATCAATCCAAAATAAGAGAGTTAGAAACATACCTGTGGCACCATGGGTGCGAAGATCTAATGTCAATCACACAATATAACTATAAATAACAAAATACCTTGGGTTTCCTCCCAAGAAGTGCCTAATTTAGTGTCGCGGCATGACCTAACTCAGCTTTTTCCTCGCTCATAGAGAGGTGGTACAAAGATTAAGAAGCTGAGTAATGGATGATACATGGTAAACAACTCAGCCTTAAAGTAAGGTGTGTTTTTGTGTTTCTTATCAAGTGTAAAATAAAAAATATAGGATTCTTGTTCCTCATCTTCACAGCCTTCCACTATTTTAGATAATTCCATAGATAAGATATCATCTAAACATAATGTGGAAAAATTCTTCAAGTATGGCCCAATAAATCCTACTTCAAAATTTACACTATCCTCTACACACTCACTTTTATTCATCTTCTCAACATTTTTACTTTGAATTGGGCTAGAGTCTTCATAAGAGATTGGCTTGGCTTCTTATTTTACCTCTAGCACCATTCCCTCAATCTTGGCATTATCCCTCATGGTTGGCTTGGTTGGTTAGGAAATCTCTAAGGGTTGATCAACATCAGGCTCATCATCAGTATAGGAATCTTGCTCTTCATCATCACACTCTTCCATTATTTCAAATGATTCCATAGATAATATATCATCTAAGCATAATGTAAAAAAGTGTTTTAGATGACTGACCTCGATATCCATCTCTTCTATCCTTTTTCTTCCCTTGTTAAATGCCCTAATGTCTTGATGTATGTCATATATGGCATCATTAATTGTATCTATATGATCCAACATTAGTTGAATCATAGCTTTAATGTCACTCTTTCAAGTGCTGCGTTCTTCCTTTTCTTGACCATAAGGCCTGTCATTCTCATAAGAAGAACTAAAACTTGGGTTAGCGCAATAGGGGGAGGGGGAATTTGAGAAATCACTCTAATGTCCATCTTGACCGCCATATAAAGAACAATTATACTCCTAGTAGGATGGATATGGTGCACATATCTCTCTCCAGGGAGTATATCTATAGTTATGCCAAAAGTGGGGTCCATCGCAATATGGACATGGATCGTACAGATAAGATTTGCAACCATCAAACTCACATTCATTCCATGATGTGATAGAAAGAAATAAGCAAAAATAAATAGAATCTACCTAACACACAAAACAAAGGAAATCATAAACAAATATTTACAAGTTTGAATTCAAGTAAGTAAGCTAAAATTTCAAACTAACTCAATAAGATAAATTGTTCCCCAGCAATGGCGTCATTTTTAATAACGCTCAACTTACACCTTAAATTAATGTAAGGTGGTCATCTTCAATATATTTACCCAACTTTAGGGTCAGGGTCAAATCCACAGGGAACAATGTGAGTGGTGATTAAACTAGTTTGAAATTATAGCTACAAGTTAAATTCAAACAAATGATACAAAAATATAAAATGGGGTTTTAGTATTGATTTTTGTAATTAATATAAATAGAAAACCAGAGTTATGTTCACTGTGGGTTTAGGGAACTGACAGATATTAGGTATTGCTTAAGACTCTTAAAGTAAGTAAGAACAGAAGAATATCCCCGACGACTATACTATCTGACTTATCTCTCAAACTTACCAGACAATTTATTATCTAATTCTCTCGAACTTAGATAATTTATCTATATCCAAATAGATGTTATCTCAGGTAGATTAATCAGTTACAGAATTAATCATTAAATAGAAGGTTGGTAGCTTTCGACTCCCTTTTAATAATTCTCATACTCTAGTCTATTTATCCATTAGAAGCAAATAAAATCTAAGGCATAATCTAATGTTTACAACCACTAGATTTTAGTTAAAACCATCAAATTTCAAGATGTTCTACTTCTCTTTGAATTTGTTAAACACCTAGCATCATATCAAACCCTAATCCTTGGATCCCATAACCCCAGCTAATAGAATTAGCCGCTTATGATTTGATGAAAGAAATCACAAGTTGAATTCATGATGACAATAATCAAATTACGTATAGATGGAAAACAACAAGCAATTTCTTCAATTAAATCCCAAGTTAGAAACCCAAGAATAGTTGATAAGAAAGAAAACTAAGAATAATTGGCAAAAGAGAACAATATATGTGTTTCTCTCTCCAAAGTTCTTGTTCTGAATAATGAAAACTTGATAATTTAAAAACCCTTAAAATTTCTATTTATACTAAAGCCTAATTAAGGTAATAAAATAACAAAATCACAGCTGGGCTCGGATATAGGTGACGGCATATTGGTGTTGATCGCCAGGCTTCTGATGGCATCTCAGATATATCATCAGAAGTCGTGCCTTCTTAACCTGTTCTTCCTTAGTCTGATGATGTCCTCTGATGGCTTACCAGAGGAGTGACGGAGTGTAGCAAATATCATAAAACCTTCAACTTATTTCACCATGTTCTGTCCCACTTGACGGTATCTTCTGATGGCTTACCATACTTGTGATGATATATTGAGAATGTCTTCACCTTCATCCAATAATTGTTCTTCACTATTTTTCCTGACGCCTTTTTCTGGTAGCTTACCATATCTCTGACGACTTGCAAGAAATGCCGTCAGACTCATATCAGCTCACTTATACCAGATTTTACTTATTTTGTTCAATTTTCCTATGTTTTCCTCCCATCCTTGACTTTCCTACAAAATCTTAAGAAATAACATCAAAAACACCAATAATTACTTAGGAACTTACAATTATTTTAAGTTAAAAAGTCTTAAATATGCTACAAAAATCTAGCACATCAAGTACGGATTGTATGGTCCAATCGTATGCTAACCACTGTTGGTTGGTAGGATGGTTTTTGGTTACTGGAACTGGTACGACTTGGTGGTACGAGTCGTATGGTTGGATACAGATTATTTGGTTCCTTAACTTAATCTTAGACTTGGTTACTTAGGTTGGATCTGAGTATGAGTGGCTCACTATGAGCCATAAGCCAATGTATGAGTCATACCATGGACTCGTATGGTGGACAGTATCTAAATCTTCCTTGGGTTTATTCTGCCATGGGTACGGATGAAGGGTACAGATTGTATGCTTCAGATACAACTTGGTTGGATGAGTCATATACTGGACAGTGTTGGATCTTAAAGTTCAGGCTAGGATATAAGTAGAGGGTACTAATCGTATCAGAGGGTACGACTCTTGAGGGTCAATCGTATCCCTGTGATGGGGTTTCTGTGTAACTTAAGTAGGGGTATTCTAGATATTTTCCTCCTTACCTTAATAAATTCCCACAACTTCTAACCTACTTGGAAGGTTATTTACCCTATTATTCCATTCACTAACACTTAGAAACTCTTCTAAAACACTCTATAATTCTCTCAAAAACTTTTAGGCAATGGAAGCTAGGGTTTCAACTAGAGGATTAATTTGGGGCTTGTCTTGATGATTTTTTTCCATCACTATCTTCGTTTAAGACACGTTCTCTTCCCTTATTACTAATTCTAACTATAAGTATGGTTTTAATAAATGTTTTATTGACTTCATTGATTGCATGATTTTGATTTTCAAATAGGATTAGGGGGTTTTGATATTAAATAGTTGGTTATGGTTTCCCATGGTTTTAGTTATGCTATTATATGCATAATGATGGTTTTGGATAACTGGATTTCATGGGAATGGTTTAATGGTAATTGGAGTGGGTTTTGGTTATATTATCTCCCCAATGTGTTTGACAAAATATGTATAAGAATGTTTTTATTGCATTGATTATATTTAATGGAACTCTTACTTATTTTAAACTTGGTAAAAGAATCATGCATGGTTTAAATGGCTTGGAAAGGTAAATGGATAAATGGTTATGCTTGTGGGGTACATAGAATCCCCCAAGTGATTTAATATAGTAAATGGAAGGGCACTTGGAAGTCATCTTAAATCTATCTATGGTTGTCTATGGATAATACTTGTAAGTATGATCGGTATGACGATACCACCACTAAATGGACTTGGTTAAAAAATGGTAAATGTAGTGGTTGGTTGCTTGGTAATGGTTTTAATTGGCCAATAATAGCGGGATGTGTAGCAATGATATGGAAGGTAGAGGTCCTGGGGGGACCAAAATGGAAAACTCATATTTGCCGATGTGAGGTTTGGTCTTGGTGACCGTGTGCACAATGTCACACTTTATATTTAGGGGATGTACTGGTTATCCCAGGTTTTTCTTCCCAGGTCATATAGCTATACGCACTGGGGTCCTTTCAGCAGGGAAGTATAAATCCATATAGCCCGTGGGTAGTTTAGAACAACAAAGCTACACAACCTAGGCAAAGATACACAATTTAGTTATATATATATATGGTTGGGTGAAAATGGATGGTTTTACTTGGTTTTATAAATGTCATTATTTTATCCTTATCCTGAGTTCAAGCTGGCGATCACTCGCTAAACCGTATTTGGGCGGCTGTATACTTACGCTATACAGGAACCGACTGTTCTACTCCTTCTATATATTGATTGATTCGGGAATAGTTTTTGCATTGAAGTGGTGAGCTTCCATTTTTTTGAAAGGCTCTATTTCATGTTATGGACATGTTTAGACAACTTGGTTTATTTTTGGATATTGGTTTTGGATATGGTTGGCGGCATGTCCTAACTAGATATTCTTACTCTTTTTTAAAGGCTTTATGGTACTGCTATGGGTTAGAATGGGCGAAATCAGTATTATTGTCAGCCTTAATATTAGCATTGGAATTGGGGCTGACATCATTGGACATAATTTCTCACTGTTCCATCGTATTTTATTTTGGGATTAATCATATTTTATTTTGGAACTTATTTGGTTATGGCCTGGTTTATATTAGTTTGGTTTGGTATGTGGAACGATTAGTATGGGATGGTTGAACTCGGTTGGGTTGGTCATGGTTGTGATCTTATCCTAGAGTTTTCATGTGAACTATTACACAATCTTGTTATCTACTCAAAATTTGCCAACTCAAATCAGGCAGCTGGAGGTTAGGTTGGGTAAGAGGGTTGGTCTCTGATCCTGGTCAGACTTGGGATGCCCATTACGACAAGGTCCCCAGTTGGGTCATGTCAAGTTGGTATCAGAGCCTTAGGTTCATGGTTAATTGGGAGTCCACAAAGCTGTGTTGAGTAGAGTCTCTTTTAGGGATGTGTAGTGTGACACACTCATAAGGAAGAGGCTACAAGGCATTTAGAAATGTCTCACTTTCTTAGTATTCTATTTTAAAGATTGGAGTCTTAGTGCTGTAATATTCTCTAATCCTTGTTTGTTCGTATTTCAGATCATGCTTCATAGATCTGGAACACAAGGAAATTCTTTTATCCCATTAAAGGATAATGCTAGAGAGGTGCATCCTACTTCTGGGGTTCATCTTTGATCTCATGATCCTATCCCTGATAGTTCTAAAGTTTTACTATTTACTACTAGTCCTTCTCAAGGCAAGGTGACAAATAGAGAATTTTGTTAGTTTATTCATGTTATTGCTCAGATGGTCATTGTTTAGGCTGAGTGGGGTACGACTGGTGCTTTGTCAACTGAGGCCATAAGGGTTGGCCAATTTATGATGATGGGTCCTCTCACTTTTGTGGAGTGAAGGTGGAGAAGGATCTACAATATTTCTTAGATGAAATAGAAAAGATATTTTGGGTGATACAAGATACCAATGTGGAAGGGGTTAACTTTCTATCTTATCAACTCAAGGATGTTGTATAGCAACGGTACAAAGAGTGGGATAGGGATATAGAAAATGTGGAGGATTCATTCTTATAGGATGATTTCTCTGGTACTTTTCCAGATTATATTTTTTTCAAGAGCTGAGGAAAGCAAAGATAGAGGAGTTTGTGAACCTCAAGTAGGGACGGACGTCTGTTAAGGAATATGCCTTGAAGTTTAATCAGCTATCAAGGTATGCTCCTAATTTTATGGATGACATAAGAGTGGGGATAAGAAAGTTTATTTTTGGATTGAGTCAGGATTTGATCTTGGAGAGCAAGACTGCATTACTAATTAAGGATATGTACATCTCTAAGTTGACTATTTATATGCAGAAAGTAGATAATGAAAAAAGAAAGTAGGCAGAGTTTGGAGATAGATAGGGTAAGAGAAGCATATTTTCTGACCAGGGAGGTGCTCAGTCTTATTAAGGTCTAGATGGTGGCAAATGGCAAAAAAAAACTGAGGGAATTCTGATTCTTTCTCTTCTAGTGCTCCTTACCCAAAGCAGTCAGGTGACCGGCGTTATTAGAGTGGTGATAATTTTTGAGCCTAGGGTGACTAATCTCAGGTGAGTGGGTGTCAGTCAGTTTCTTCATGCCCTCCTTTCCAGTTTCGTGGTCGTCCTAATTGGGGTTATTGTAATGAAGTTAGGGATAATTAATTCAAGTATAGTCAGGCAGGCCATCGGCTCAGGGATTTTCGGTTAATAAGGTTGCTACAGGGGTGAATAAAATTCCCATGGCTTAATCTTTTGCTCCTATACTTTGTGGTATCACATCTACTTTTGTTACTTCTTCTAGTTTTAGTTTGTTCAAAATAGGTTGTATGCTTTGGCATCCCAACAGGAATTTGAGGCATCACCTAATATCGTTACTGGTATATTACGACTTTTCTCTCATGACGTATATAGTTTACTTGATCTAGGGTGAACTTTCTTCTATGTGACTCCTTATGTGTTTGTATTTTTTGGTTTTGATCCAGAAGTTATTTCGGGTCTATTTCTTATTTCTAACCCAGAAGGTGACTCGATTAATGCTAAGAGATTCTATAGGGGGGGTGTGGTATCTATTGGTGTCAAGAAAACCTTTAGTGGATCTATTTGAATTGGGTATGGTGGACTTCGAAGTTATTTTGGGTATAGATTAGTTGCACTCTTGTTATGCATCCATGGATTGTCGAACTTGTAGGGTTATCTTTAGGTTTCCTAGTGAACCAATTATAGAATGGGAGGGTGGTTCTTTATCTACAAAGAGGAGATTTATTTCTTATCTTACAGCTTAGAGGTTAATCTCCAAAGGTTGTCTTTATCACTTGATTTGGGTTAAAGATTCTTACTCAGATGGTCCTTTTTTTCAATTATTTCCAGTGGTTAATGAGTTTCAAGAGGTCTTTCTGGATAATTTTCTTGGTGTTCCCCTGGATAGGGAAATCGAGTTTGGTATTGATCTAGTTTTGGACACTCATCTAATTTCTATTCCTCCATATAGAATATCTCTAGCTAAGTTAAGAAAACTCAAGAAGCAACTTAAGGATCTTCCGGATAAGAGGTTTATTCAACCTAGTGTATCTCCATAGGGTACACCGGTGTTGTTTGTGTGCAATAAGAATGGTTCCCTTCGGATGTACATTGACTATCGATAGTTGAATCAGGTGGCAATCAAGAACAAGTATCCTCTTCCAAGGATAGATGATCTGTTTTATCAGTTGCAAGGTGCAAAGTTCTTTTCTAAGATAGATCTTTAGTTTGGGTACCATCATCTAAAGATTAGGGAGGTCCCTAAGATGGCTTTTCGTACTCAATATGGGCACTTTGAGTTTTTAGTAATGCCATTTGTGTTGATTAATTCTCCAATGGCATTTATGGATCTGATGAATAGGGTTTTCAAGCAGTTTTGGATCTCTTCGTTATTGTGTTTATTGATGACATTCTAGTTTATTCTAAAAGTAAGATGGATCATGCTAATCACCTCCGTGTGGTGTTGCAGACCTTAAAGGAACAACAGTTGTATGCCAAGTTCTCTTACTGTGAGTTTTGGTTAAATGCTATGACTTTTCTTGGTCATATTATTTCTAATGAGGGGATCTTGGTGGATCCACAAAAGGTTGTTGTAGTGAAGAGGTGACCATGACCCACGACTCTATCTGATATTCAGAGTTTCTTTGATTTAACTGGGTATTATAGGTGGTTTGTGGAGAGCTTTTTTATGATAAATGCCCCTTTGACTAAGTTGACTCAGAAGAAACTTAAGTTTTCTTTGTTGGATGCTTGTAAAGGGAGTTTTAAGAAGTTCAAGGATAAGCTAACTTCGAATCCAATTCTGACTTTGTCAGAAGATAATGTTGGGTTCGTGGTTTATTGTAATGCATCTCGATTAGGACTTGGTTGTGTGTTGATGCATCATAGGAAGGCCTATACTTTTAGGCAGTTGAAGGTACACAAGAGGAATTATCCTATCAATGATTTGGAACTATTAGCGGTGGTTTTTGCCTTGAAAATATGGCAATATTATTTGTATGGTGTTCACGTGGATATATTTTCTGATTATAAGAGTCAACAATATGTGTTCATTTACAATGAGCTTAATCTTAAGAAGAGAAGATGACTTAAGCTTCTCAAAGTCTATGATATGAGTCTTCACTACCACCCAGGTAATGCTAACGTTGTTGCTGATGCTCTTAGCAGGTTATCCATAGGTTTTTTGGCTCATGTGGAGGATGAAGTGCAGGAATATGTGAAGGATATTAACTGCTTGGCTAATCTTAGAGTTCATCTCTTGGACTCCAAGGATAGTAGTGTGATGGTACAAGAAGTGGTTCGATCATCTCTTGGTGTGGAGATTAAACAGAAGCAAGTGTTAGGCCCTTTCTTAATAAAAATCAATAATGACGTTGGTGGGCAAAAGGTATTAGTTTTTGAGATAGGTGGTGATGGTACTTTACGGTAGCAAGGAAAGCTGTGTGTTCCTGATGTTGACAGTTTGTGACAAAGGATTTTGGCTATGTTGTTCATCTCGGCTCGACTAAGATGTATCATAATCTTAAGGAGAACTATTGGTGGAATGTCATGAAAATGGATGTGGTTAATTTTTTTGGCCAAGTGCATGGTGTGTCAACAGGTTAAGGTTGCGCACATAAGGCTAGGAGGATTGTATCAAGAAATTGATTTGCATGAATGGAAATGGGAAGTGATTAATATGGATTTAGTTGCCGGTCTTCGCCAATCTCGGAATCAATTTGATTTGGCTTGGGTCATTATGGATAGGATTACTAAGTCTGCACACTTTTTCCCAGTGTGGACTACCTTTTTGGTAGAGGATTAAGCAAAGTTGTATCTTCAGGAGATTGTGAAGCAACATAGGGTGCCTATTTTCATTATTTCTGATTGTGGCACATAGTTTACATCTCACTTTTGGTGCCTATTTTGATTATTTCTGATTGTGTTACGTAGTCTGAGTACTGCTTTCCACCCGTAGATAGATGCGAAAGCAGAGAGAACTATTCGGAGATTGAAGGATATGCTTCAAGCTTATGTGATTGATTCTGGTAGCAATTGGGTTAAGAATCTACTTTTGGTGGAGTTTGCTTTAAATAATAGCTATTATTCTAGTGTTGGTATGGCATCTTTTAAGGTATTGTATGGTAGGAGGTGTAGATCTCCTATTAGGTGGTTCGAGCTTGGTGAAGCGGGCATGTTTGGTCCCAATTTGGTTTACCAGGCTATGGAGAAGGCGAAGGTGATTCCGGATAGGCTTCAGGCTGCCCAAACTTGCCAAAAGACCTATGTGGATGTTAGGCGTAGATACTTAGAGTTTGAGGTTGGGGATAAGGTTTTGCTCAAGTTATCTCCCATAAAGGGAGTAATGTAGTTTATCAAAAAGGGGAAGCTTAGTCCTTGGTATGTTGGTCCTTATAAGGTTTTGTGGAGAGTTGGTAATAATGCGTATGAGCTAGAGTTGGATTCTAGCTTGAGCTTAATTCATCCAGTATTTCATGTCTTTATGTTAAGGAAGTGTCATGGTGATCCTTCTTTGATTGTTCCTTTGGAGGGGTTAGGTGTCTTAAACTCTGTCTTATGAAGAGTTCCCGGTTAAGAACTTGGATAGATAGGTTTGTTGGTTGTGGACCAAGGATGTGTTTTCGGTTAAGGTTCTATGGTAGAACCTCAAGGTGGAAGAGGCTACTTGGGAAGCAAAAGAGGACATAAAGTATAAATCGCTCTTGTTTTCTGCTCCTGGGATTTGTGTGGAAGGTATGTGTATTCAACACATCTTTATTTTCTGAGTTTGTTAAAGGAAAGATTAATATATTTGCCTCTTTGTTTTCAAACTTTGTTAAAGGTTGGGAATATATTTGATAATACAAATGAATCATGCATCTGATTATCCCTGCTTTGTTCGTCATTTGGGGATGAATGTTCCTAGTGGGGGAGACTATAACACCCTGGGTTTTGAAAATTTCTATAGAATTCTGGTCTCTGGACCTAATACGACTTATGGGAATGAGCCGTATGTTGGGGTATAGATAGTATGGTCTTGTCGTATGCTGACTAGTGTTAGTTAGTGAGATGGATTTTTGTCACTGGAATGGGTACGACTTGGTGGTACAAGTTGTATGGTTGGATATGGCTTATTTGGTTCCTTAACATTAGACTTGGTTATTTATGTTGAATCCGAGTACGAGTGGCTCACCGTGAGCCATAAGCCAGGGTATGAGTTATACCATGGACTCATATGGTAGACACTATCTAAATCTTCCCTGGGTTTATTCAGCCAAGGGTAAGTATAAAGGGTATGGATCATATGCTTTGGATACGACCTGGTTGGATGAGTCATATGATAGACACTATTATATCCAAAGGTTGAGGCTAGGATATGAGTGGAGGGTACCAATCGTATCGAAGGGTACAACTCGTGAGGGTCAGTCGTATCCCTATGGCGAGGTTTATGTATAACTTAAGTGGGGGTATTCTGGATATTTCCCTACTTAACCTAATAAGGTCCCATAACTTCTAACCTACTTGGAGGGTTATTTACCCTATTATTCTATTCATTAACACTTAGGAACTCTTCTAAAACACTCTATAGTTCTCTTAAAAACTTTTGGGCAAGGGAAGCTAGGGTTTCAAGTAGAGGATTAATTTGGGGCTTGTCTTGGTGATTTCTTTCCATCATCATCTTGGTTTAAGGCATGTTCTCTTCCCTCATTGTTAATTCTAACTAGAATCATAGCTTTTATAAATGTTTTATTAACTTCATTGATTGTATAATTTTAGTTTTCAAATATGATTTGGGGATTTTGATATTAAATGGTTAGTTATGGTTTCCCACAGTTTTAATTATGTTTTTATATGCATTAATGGTGGTTCTAGATAACTGGATTGCCTGGGAATGGTGTAATGGTAATTGGAATGGGTTTTTGTCATATTATGCCTCCAATGTGTTTGACAAAACTCCTATAAGAATGTTTTTATTGTGTTGATTACTTTTAATGGAACTCTTGCTTTTTTTAAACTTAGTAAACAAATTATGAATGGTTTAAATGGATTGGAAAGTTAAATGGCTAAATAGTTATGCTTATGGGGTACATAGAATCTCCCAAGTGGTTTAATATGGTAAATGGGAGGACACTTGAAAGTCCCCTTAAACCTATATATAGTTGGCTATGGATAGTACTTGCAGGTATGGTTGGTATGATGATACTATCACTAAATGGCCTTGGTTAATGAATGCTAAATGGATTGGTTGATTGCTTGGTAATGGTTTTAATTAGGTAATAATGGCAGAATGTGTATCAAAGTCATGGAAGGTAGAGGTCCCGGGGGGACCAAAACTGGAAACTCATATTTGCTGATGTGAGGTTTAGTCTTGGTGACCATGTGCATGATTTCACACTTTATATTTAGCGCATGTACTAGTTATCCTAGGTTTTTCTTCCCTGGTCGTGCGGCTCCATGTACTGGGGACCTTTTAACAAGGGGAGCTTAGCTCATATAGCGCAAAGGTGGTTTAGGATGCTAAAGTTGCACATCTAGATAAGAGTTTTAATGGCATGCTAAACTCGGTTCCCTTTTCCGGCATGGTTATATATATGCATGGTTGTGTGCATATGGATGGCTTTACTTGGTTTTATAAATGGAATAATTTTATCCTTAGCTTGAGTTCATGGTAGTGATCACTTGCTAACCCGTCTTTGGGAGGCTATATACCCACTCTATGCAAAAACTGTCGTTCTACTCCTCCTGTATAGTGATTGATTTGGGGACAACTATTCAATTAAAGTAGTGAGCTTCCATCTTTCTAGATGGCTCTATTTCATGTTATGGATATGTTTCGACGTTTTAGTTTATTTCTGGATATTGATTTTGTCTATGTTTTAGGGCATGTCCCAACCATATATTCTTACTCTTTTGGTTAGAGGTTTTGTGATACTGCTATGGGTTGCAATAGGCGGGATCAGTACTGCTGTCGACCTTAATATTGGCGTTGGGATTGGGGCTGACATCATTGGACATACTTTCTTACTATTCCATCTTATTTCATTTTGGGATTAATCATATTATGTTTTGGAACTTATTTGGTTATGGCCTGGTTTATGGCCCTAATTTTGGTATTAGTTTGGTTTGGTATGGTGGGATGGTTGGTATAGGATGCTTGGACTCAGTTGGGTCAGTGACAGTTGTGATCCTATAGCAGATTCTTCATCCGAGCTGTTGTACAATCTTGTTATATGCTTAAAATTTAGCAAACTCAGGGTAAGTGGTTGGAGGTTGGGTTATGTAACGAGGGTGGTCTCCGATCCTGGTTGGACGTAGGACGCCAATTACGACAAGGCCTCCGGTCAGTTCGTGTCAGAGAGGCTTCTTATTGGCGAGTTTTTCAATAGCCACATTGACCTTCTTAGTTACAAGATAATCATACTTGGTTGTTTTGACATCATCAACCCCTCTCTCCTTCACAATATCATTCTTCAAGTAAAATTTTGCATCAGCAAAATGTGACTCAGCTTTAGTGAATAGTTTATTATCAACAACTATTTTTCTTTCCACTCCGTTTTCTAGATGCTTCAAGCATTTATAGTAGGAGGATGGAATAATTTTATTCTTATGTACCCAAGGCCTACTAAGAAATATATTGTATGAAGTCTTGGCATCGGTCACATGCACCAATATATTTGATTGCAAATCATCTATATGGATCTCTAACTTGACAGATCCTATGGCCCCCTGACCCTTTTGATTGAAACCTTGGATCATCAGATGGCTTTTAGTAAGTTCATAAGTTGTGATGCCAAGTTCCTTCATTGTGCGAATAGGCAGAATGTTGATTCCACATACCTCATCTATAAGGATTCTATTTATCTTCTTCCCTAAAACATGACCCACCATATACAAGGGATGGTTGTATAGGATTTCACCAAACAAGAGATTATCATCTATAAATGTGTTTTTTGTATCACATACATATGCTTCTTGGGTAAGAGCTTCAGTAGGCTTTTTAGAAGATGAAGGAACTTCCATGGGTAGGTTTTTTCCCTTTGCTTCTTCTTTGCCAGTATTGTAACAAGATGCCTCGATATTGACTTTAGCAATCTTTGTGCAGAACCAACTTGGCAAGCATTCTTTCAAAGTCAAAGGACACCATGGTTTTTGATAGTGATGCTCCACTACCCTTGCCCTTTTCTGAAGCTCCACTAACCTATATTTTCTTAGTTTCTTTACCATCCTTCTTATAGTTGTCTACTCGAATGACTTCTTTCATAGACTTCTCTTTTGGCGTCTATTCCTAGTCACCAAAATCCAACCTTTATCATCGCCTTTACCAATCATGCTCCAATGGCTCCTTATTATGCTCTTTGAAGTTGTATATTTGTACCAAAAGCAAACCAAAAGTGATAGAAACTTAATGAGAAATTGATTTATCATCATTAAACATGATCTTTTCTCATTATCCAGTTGCATGATTATATCCTTGAAGATGAAACATTTCTCTAGAGGGAAATCCACAAGCCTATGATACTTGCAATAGTTTAGGTCATCAATTTTTCTAGCTTCATCGTGCCGCATCATTTCTGACAGATCAATGAACTTATTCTCAAGAAGTTCATTGAAAATTTCAAAAACATCACAATCAAGGAAGGGGTACCTCTTTTCTTGCATCTTTTTTAAGGTCAACTTTTGATTTGGACGTGCTTGAACAAAAGTTGCCTTCATGCTTTGCTTCTTGATCACTTTCGTGGTGAACATTATGAGCGACTGATGTACCATTATTTTATGGCACTTTTGATGCTTAAAATCAAGAAATTATACAACTACTTAGGACTTTTTCTTAGATGTGATGTGTTTTTTTGTTGGTTGCCCCAGATGCAGAGAAGGAGCAAAAGCTAATGCAAAGTAGTATAAAGGCTACCTACGAGCCCGTAGGTTGCAGATTTATGATTTTGAAAGATGAAAATTCTTTTGATATCTACGAAGGACAACCTATGAGGTGTAGGTGGTACCTATGGCCCCGTAGGTACCCCTCATAGGTAGGGTTCTAAAGACTTGAAGGACACTCTTATTTCTATGAACCCACCTACGGATCATAGGTACTAATTATGACCTATAAGTGGGGTCGTAGGTTGGTGAAACTCTATTTTCCTAATTTATTTTGGATAGATTTTCTAGTTTTTCTAATGTATCTATAAATAGCCATGGGATGTTTCATTAATATTTTATACAATTTATACACTTATTACATTGTTTTGAAATCTGAGATTCAGTTTTGATCTTTCAATTCTTGTTATTGGTTTTTCAGGTTTGGTATAAAGTTAAGATTTTGATTTTCATTCTTAATTATCGGGAGATCATTCATATGCTTTTAATTATGAATTCTATGTGTGTTATTATGATCATGAGCAACTAAACCCCATAACTGGGGTTGCGAGAACCCTGATGCATTAACAAAGTAGAGGAAGCGAAAAGTCATTCTTGATTTGTTTGCTTGCATGTATTGTGGTTTTCTTTGCTTTGATTGATTTCTTAACGGTTGAAAACAATAGGAACCTATCTCTATTTAGTACTAACTTGAGAGAGAGGTTAAGACTAGGAAAATGAGATCACAATAGTAATTTGATGCTACCAACCTTCATTTAATTAACTTGAGATCTAGAGGTGATAGTTAATCTAGGATCCAGAACAAGGGTGGTTCTTAATGTGACACTCTAATACTGAGAGGAGATGAGTGAAATTCACCCAAGCCAAGGTCGAGAGATGGTTAGGTGATACATTGCTTGTTAGATTCTACATGTAACGAACTGAGATAGTTTGACGAGCACGATGAGCCTACGAAGTTACAAAGTAAGGGGAACACAATCCTAATGATCGTCTCATACTGATAACAACCCTATTTTCCAGCATTGTTACTATTACTACTATTCTTACAAAATCCCCCATTTAATTTCTACACTTTCCAACTGCATCACCAAAATCGTGATAGATTTTTGTCTTATTACCTTTGGGATCGACCCTAGCCCTGTTGGTTTCTATATTTGTCAAACAATCGTATTATACTTTTAAGAGATGTGATTTGGGAGACATCAAATTTTGGCATTGTTACGAGGAGTACAGTTACAAATTGATTTATTGAGGTTGTTAGTTTTTGGTTTTCTATTGCTTTTTGGGTAAATGCAATGTATGCCCAGTACTCGAAGTCAAGGCAATCCCCTTCTTTCACTTGGTCATGAGCTTGAGCAAACCTTAAGATAGAAACGTAAGATGGAGAGACAGGAAAAGTATGAGCATGGAGCCCGACATAAAAGGTATTAACATCCAAAGAAAATATGAGGTTAGAATTAGCCCGATGTGCTGATGAATGAGCTAGACAGTAGGAGGAGAAAGATCATCGAGCAACACTCGATATGGATAAAGATGATAGAAGTAGAGTTCAACCACCACTTATTTATCAGTATTTGGCAGTCTATGATAATCCAAAAGAAGATTTGGGGTATGTTGAACCAATTGAGACATATGCTACTATTTCTCTAGAGTTGGACCAAGAAATAATATTCGACACTATAAGTGCATTGATTCAGTTGCTTAATATGAATGGTATGTTTGTTGGTCTGCCTAATGATGAGAAAACATGCATATTATGAATTTTTTTGGGATTTGCACAACGTATAATCCACTGAGGGTGAGTTAGGAAGCTTTTTTACTCAGGTTATTCCCATTCTCTCTTACAGGTGAAGCGCTTTATGGTTAGGGGAACTGTCTCAGGGGTCCATTACAACTTGGAATGAGTTGAGACAATAATTTTTGGACTAATTTTATCTACCTTCTATAATGCTGCAGTTAAAGGATGAGATTTATAATTTTAGAAAGTTATATTTAAAGGCATTGTATAAGACTTAGTTACGGTTTAAGAAGAACCTCGTGAATATTCCCAACCATAAAATTTCAGCAGGAACTACTGGAGATATTCTATAGAGCCTTAAATTCTAATACCAAGGTTGTGGCTAAAACTATTATAGGTGGAGCCTTCATGAGTCTGCAACGGGATCAGATCGCATACATCTTAGACTGGATCACTAAAACTAACTGAAGGTGGCATACTTGGGAGGCAGAT
Organism: Capsicum annuum; assembly: GCF_002878395.1. NCBI lineage: Eukaryota > Viridiplantae > Streptophyta > Magnoliopsida > Solanales > Solanaceae > Capsicum > Capsicum annuum. The sequence continues at coordinate 23,048,429 of NC_061118.1, read as the reverse complement.
AAAGGAGACAGTACTTATGATATTGGTGTATCCAGTGAGCAGAGAGCCCAAGATGAGACAGTGGCTCAAGAGGTAGAACAACTGAGGACTGAGATTGAATTTCTTACTAAGAAATTTACATCTATGGAAGCAGAAAGGTAAACAATGTGGGTTCTTAAGAGAAATATCCTAGGCATGACAAGTCTGATTTTAAGGAGGAGGCAAAGTACCTGGATAGAGTAATGGCAGGTTTTTTAACCAAGGGCCAAGGGTCAAATCAGGACAGTTAGAACTCAAGGCAATAGAATCAATGTTGGGACTACTATTGAGATAGGTATAGGGGCAGGAGCAGAGAGTGAGATGGTGACTAGAAATAGAAAGGATGACTACAAGGAGAAAAGTGGTCTGTATATGAAACACCCAAATTTTGGTCCTTGAAAAAATCCCTGAGCTTTGAGCTCACTGCCAAACCAACAACTCACCTTACGAATCTTAAGGTTTTCTTATGAGCCATAGGTTCTAAATCATCATCTGACCAGTGAGTGGACGCTATGATACTCTCCTGATTATAAATAGAGATTATGAGTCATGGTATCCAAAACGCAGGGTGACCAGTATGTACCTGATGTGTGAGCAGATGCTAACACATTTGAGGCTTTTAACTAAGAATAATTGCAAATTATTAAGCAACTTTTGTCGTTTTTGATTGTTTTCTGTTTGATATTGTATTAAAAGTCAAGATGCAAGAGAACCAACAATAATGGAAGTAAAAGAGTTAATTTTTGAGCAAGTAGAGAGGAAAGTTTAGCTGACGACTTATTTGATAATTCATCAGCCTTATGATAAGATATCAAAGTTGCCGTCATCCTTACACAGAGAATGAGCTTCAGTTGGAATTCGTGACATCATCCGTGATAGGTCGTTAAAAGTATGATAAGCCATTAGGCTCGTCATTAGGCTTAGGAAGGGAATGGGATTTGAAGTGAAAAAGTGACTACAATTTTGATAAGTCATCACATGTCTGATAAGCTATCACATCTCATCGTCAACCTAAGGCAGAGATTGTTAAAAGTAAAGAGGAGCTGACGACATTCCTGATAAGTCGTTGAACTTCTGATAAGCCATCACACACGTCATCGTGCCTAAAGAATATTTTGTTTCCATAATTAGGATGAAGTATTTAAAGAATATGTTAGGGTTTTCTAATAAAAAAAATAAAAGGGGCGGAACATCTTGAACTTATTTCAAAAGGGAAAGATACCTCTTTTTGGGGCTCAAAACTTAGAATTCAATTTTCAACTCTTTGATTTAGTTGTGGGTATTTTCTCTTGAACTTAGAAGAGAATCAACTTCATACTTCATCATTTGTAAGTTTAATTACTTTGAATGATGATTACAGTTGTTGTTATCTCTTTCTTTCTCATGTGGAAATAAAACTCACAACTAGGGTTGTGGGATCTAGGATTATTCCCCCATGGATTTAATAGTTGGTTAGGGTTTGAGTGATTGTGGGGACATCTTGATAATTCCTTTGTTATGATTGTTATTTATTGGTTGTAAACAATAAATCCCGCCTTATGTTGATTTGCTCAAACTGAGAAATAAACTAAAGGTAGCAAATTATCAACAAGGATTTGGGAAGGTTAAGCTCCCATCTAATGATTAATGTTGTAACAAGATTGATCAACTTGAGAGAAAATCAGTATGAATAGAATGATTTCCTAAGTTCCAGAGAATTAGGGAGTTCAACATCAAGGCAGGTTGAGAAACACTTAGATGGACTGTCAAAACTGATAATTTGGTGTTTCCCACAAGTCATGAGAACCCAATAATACAGTTATTATTTAATGGGGATTAGTAATCATAGTGATCACAACCCTAGTTCCTCTCTATCACTGATTTGAACTATTAAAATTTTAGTTTTGTGCTCATAAGCAAGTTAAAACTTTAACATTTGTTTGATTATCAAAAACTCCCATTTTATCTTTTCGTATCATTTATTTGAATTCAAGTTATAGCTATAGTTTCAAATTATTTTAATTACCACTCATATTTTTCCTCGTAGATTCGACCCCGACTCCAAAGTTGGATAAATATATTGACAACGACCGCCTTGCACTAAATTGACGTGTAAGATGAGCACTATAAAAAATGGCGCCATTGCCGGGGAACAATTTGGCGTATTGAGTTGGGTTGGAATTTTAGCTTACTTGGTTGAATTCAAACTTGTCAATATTTGTTTATTTTATTTTTTTATTTTTATTTCCTTTTATTTTTATTTTTTCTCACACCTTTCTTAAGATGTCATCTTGGATAGATAATTTTTTGAGTGATGATAATTCTTGTTATTACTGTGGGGGACCACATTATGAGGCTTACTATCCAGATTTAGATGGAAGTGCATGGATGGGACCTTCACAATATGATGCGTACACTGTTCTAACTGGGGAACAGACTGTAACTTGGTGTTTGGCTTGTGGTCAAAGTGATCTGTGTGCTATCACGATTCAAACGGACAAATTGATGAAACAAATTTTAGAGAATCAAGCACAGTTATGGGCAGAGCTGAAGGAGTTACCACTGCCACTATGTCTATTATGGATAAACAAAGAAGAATATGAGAAGGACATTAGCCAATTTTTGGAGAAACACAAGAATCGCAGCCACTCGATTGTCATCTTGATCTTAAGACTGACATTAAGAAGGTGAATAAAAGTGAAGGTGTTGAGGATAGTGTAAATTTTGAAGTTGGATTTGTTGGGCCTCATTCAAAGCACTTTTCTACATTATGTTTTAATGATATCTTGTTTGTGGAATCATTTAAAATAGTAGAAGAGTGTGAAGATGAGGAACAAGAATCCTATATTCTTGATTTTATATTAGACAAGCAACATAAAAACACACTCACTTTAAGGCAAAGTGGTTTACCACGCTCAATCCATTACTCGACTTCTTAATTTTAGTACCACCCCTTATGAGTGAGGAAAAAAGATAGACTCAAATTTGGGGGTGAAATTCATATCCTCAAGGTGGAGGAAAAAGCTGAGTTGGGTCGTGCCGCGATACTAAATTAGGCGCTGCTTGGGAGGCAACCTAAGGTATTTTGTTGTTTGTATTCATATTATGTGATTTACATCAAATCTTTGCACCCATGGTGCCAAAGGTATGTTTCTAACTCACTTGCTTTGGTTTGACGCATTGGGGATATTGCATGATTTTAAGTTAAGGGTGGGGCTACATGTGGGTGTTGATGTCCTCTTGGGGTTTTTGTTGTCGTCCTCTTTTCCCCGGGGTCTTGTTCCTAGTAGAGCCAACATGTTTAGGCATATTGTGATTTGTTGTAAAATGTTGTAGTTGACTAGGAGAAATACAAGTACCTTAGGCAGTTAACATATTTTTGTTGATTTTTGAACACCTCTCTAATGGTCTATTTTATAACTGTATGATATGCATTTATGTGTGACCAATGTGCATCTTGCTATGGCATTAGTACTAGTTACATGATAACCATTGCTAAATAATTGCATGAACGGAATGGGTAGTAGCTTGTGATGTACCTTTGTGCCATATGTGTGTGAGATACTACCTAGTTCCCATTGTGTGTTAAATCTAAAACTTGTCTGGTTAGTCTTGCCTTGGTTTTAGGATTGCAGTTAGGAAAGGATCATAGGCCGTTGTTGATATTAGTACATTTTTAGCCTAAATAACCTTCCATGTGTAAATAATATCCCTTGATCCTAATTTTGAGCCTGAATGCCTATTCTTTTTATTATACCTATCACCTTCCCATTTGTATCACAATGAACCTGTTTTGACCCTGGTCCTCCTTGGACATTGTGCACTTTGACTTAGGAAAATAGCCAAAGTTAAGGGTGGCTACCATAGGGGTGTGTGATGTAAAATGAGTATGAAGAAAAGTAGAATAAAAAAAATAATAAAAAGTTGGTTGCGGTGGAAAAAGAATAAGGAAAAAAAGTTGTGAAAAAAGAAATGATTGTCTAAAAGACATCTGTGATAGGTCGTCAGAAGTGTGATAAGCCGTTAGGCTCGTCAGGCTCATCGTTAGGCGTAGGTAGGGAATGGGATTTGAAGTAAAAAAGTGACAATAATTTTGATAATTCATCACATGTCTGATAAGCCATCACATCTCATCGTCAACCTAAGGCAGAGATTGTCAAAAGTGAAGAGGAGCTGATGAGATTCCTGATAGGTCATCAGACTCCTGATAAGCCATCACATATGCCGTCGCATGTCTGTGAAAATACTGTGATCTATGATTTTTTTCCATAATTAGGCTGAAGTATTTAAAGCATATGTTAGGGTTTTGATTAAAAAAAATAAAAGGGGCGAAACATCTTGATCTTATTTTAGAAGGAAAAGAAACCTCTTTTTAGGGCTCAAAACTTAGGATTCAATTTTCAACTCTTTGATTTGGTTATGGGAATTTTCTCTTGAACTTAGAAGAGAATCAACTTCAGACTTCATCGTTTGTAAGTTTTATTACTTAGAATGATGATTACAATTATTGCTATCTCTTTTTTTCTCATGTGGAACTAAAACCCACAACTAGGGTTGTGGGATCTATGATTATTTCCCCATGGATTTAATAGTTGGTTAGGGTTTGATTGATTATGGGGACATTTTTATAATTCCTTTGTTATGATTGTTATTTATTAGTTGCAAACAATAAATCCCGCCTTACGTTGATTTTCTCAAACTGAGATATAAACTAAAGGTAGCAAATTATCAACAAGGATTTGGAAAGGTTAAGCTCCCATTTAATGATTATTGTTGTAACAAGATTGATCAACTTGAGATAAAATCAGTATGAATAGAATGATTTCCAAAGTTCAAGAGAATTAGGGAGTTCAACATCTAGGCAGGTTGAGAAACACTTAGATAGACTGTCGAAACTGATAATTTGGTGTTTCCCACAAGTCATGAGAACCCAATACTACAGTTATTATTTTATGGGGATTAATAATCATAGTGATCACAACCCTAGTTCCTCTCTATCACTGATTTGAACCATTGAAATTTTAGTTCTGAGCTCTGAAGCAAGTCAAAACTTTAATTATTATTTGATTGATAAAACCCCCCATTTTATATTTTCACAATATTTGTTTAAATTCAACTTGTATCTATAGTTTCAAATTAGTTTAATCGTCACTCACATTGTTCCTTGTGGACTCAACCCCAACTCAAAACTTGGGTAAATATATTGACGACAACCGCCTTACACTAAATTGATGTGTAAGTTAAGCGTTATCAGTACCCCAATGCTTTTTCCTTGGTTACAATAAGGACCCTATGAGTTATAGAGTCTCTTAATGAAGGTTACTAGAGAAGGGTACCTAAGCTACTGTCCAGACTACGACTCATTGTAACAAGTCATAGTGAGTCCTTAAGAGTCGTTTAGTGACTCGTAGTCAATGGCGATAATTATTTAGTCTTTTTTATTAAGGGCACTCTGGACATTTCCCTCCTTACCCACTTAGACCCTACATACATAAGACACATTGTGGCCATCATTTTCAACACTTATCAACTATAAACACTCTCTTAAACTCTCTCAAATTCCCCATTCAACTACAAGGTTAGGGTTTCAATAAATTGGTTATGTAGGGCTCTAAGGGTAATTCCTTCATCAAATTTCTTGGTGATTAGGACATGTATATCTCTCCCTAAACTTGTGTTTTCATTATGGCATAAATTGGTTTATTATTTACATGGTTTTGATGTTGGGTTCTTAATTATGGGTTGAGGGTTTTGGATAAAATTTGTTTAAATGTTTTTCCTTTGACTATTATAGAGTAATTGTATTCGAATTACTGATTTTTGAACTCATTGGGGTTGCATAGGAGTTGTGAATGAAATAGGGGTACGAGAATCCCCTAAATTTGTAAATAATTTAAATAGGGATACAAGTACGCCCCAAAATAATTGGATATGGCCTTAAAATTGATGAGAACCCAACCCACTTGCATAATTGGTTTTAGAATGTGATTAATCATTTGGCTCGGCCTACTTTTCTTAAAACTAATGCATTGCATGAATATCTAAATGGTTAAGGATAACTTTATAAAACCTTGTGGGGTACAAGGATTCCCCCGAGCAGATAATAATGATTTTAAAAACCTTGTGTGGTACAAGGAATCCCCTAAGTTGATTTTAATAATGGAGTCTAGATATAAGGATTCCGTAAAGTGTTAGCTTAGTGACACTCTCTTGCAAGCTATAGTCGGTATGAATATACCACTTTATGATGCGTTAATTATTGACTCCTTGAATTAATGAATTGTTTATGTGCAAAATTTTTAACTAAGCTTAAAAGGGGTTGTGTATATAGCCGTGAAGGTGTGAGTCCCAAAGGACTGATACTAAAAACTCATGTTTCCCAATGTGGGGGCTGGTCTTGAAAATCGTGTGCTTATTTCACAATATACATATATTTGTATCATGGATAGCATAGAGTGCAAGGATTCCCCCGCCTATTATGATATCTCCGGTTCATGTGACTAACACGCACTAGGGCTCGACCAGGAGTTGAAAACAGGACCCATATAGCCCATGGGTTGTTTTATGACGGTCAAGCTACATAGTCCAGGCTAATATTTTATATTCATGGTAAGCCTTTTCCCTACCACAAGATGTGATATATATATATATATGTATTTGCACATAAGTGTACACTGATTGTGAATGGTTTTGAACTATTGATCATGGCATTATTTTACCCCTTATATCTGATTTACATACTAACACTCAACCTGATAATCATCTACAAATGTTGTATCCTCATGTAATGAAGGGTCCAAAGGCACTTCTACTTTTCCTACGTAGTGATAGAATTTCTGGATTGTTGGTAATTAGCTTAAAGTGGTAAGCCTCCCTCTTCCAGAAGGCTGTTGCTTCTTGGTTTATCTATTATCATAGACTTTTCTATAGAGTTATTTTTGGATATCATCAGGGGCATGTCCCGATTTAGATTATTTGGTTTTGATTAGAGGCTTTATGGATTACTGTGGATTGGGTTTTGGTATTGTGATTCCTTAGTACATCCTACTCATTAATTATTATATCTTGTTATATTTTTAAATTTATACACTTCTAGGTGTGTTGCATTCTATTTGAATAGACAATGATTGTGGTCTCTGGTCCTTGGGGGAATTGAGATACCACTTAGGCCAGGCCCTAATTCGGGTCGTGACAAAGTTGCTGTAATACCCCACATTTTTAGCTAGAATTTGAACTGTCGTTCCTACACATATAATCTCAAATCCAATGATTCCTATGTAAATATAAGTTTCATGATCATTATCCTAGTGTGAAGACTGCTTTTGAGGTGAAAAATGTTCATAGCAAATACTTAGAGCAAAGTTGAGCTAATAGCTTTTGATTTAACCAAATTTTGGTATTTGATCCTACAAGGGTCAACTTTGAACATGTATAACATTTGGAATATATGGAATTTTAGAGCTTAAGACCCACAAAATTATTGGTAATTAAGTCATCTTTCCAACGCATCTGACTTTTCCTTAATCTGATACCCAAGCAAAAAGTTTTGAGCATTTTTGTAAGGAACCGGTGAGGGTCCGCTATTTCAGCGTGTCACGGACCTTAGGCTCTGGGATAACCTCTGTGACACGAAGGCTGTGTTTTTTGTGATCATAATTAAAGGCCTAAAGGGCATTTTGGTCTTACCCAAACACACAAAACTGACAACTGAAAGCTCAAAAGGGGCATTATTTGCCCCATTCCTCTTCAGTTATCATACGTAAAATCCATCCTCATTCTTAAAAACAAAAATCCAAGTTTCTCCTCAAGGATTCAAGCATGAAAGGATCCAGTTACAATCTTCTTCTCTAAGAATTCAAGTAATTAAGGTATGTGGGGCATTCATCAATGGGTTCCTTCCACCCATTGATTACCATAATTCCATTTTGTTCAAGTGTGAAATTTTATCCCCTTTTATGAATATGTATGTTAATTATGAAATTAATCTATATTTTCTTGGTAGTTTTGAATTCAAGCCTTGACAATAAGTTTTCCCAAATTAATTATGCTCTTATATGATTTAAGTTTCAATCACCCATATCATGTTCAAGTTAATACCATGTCAATTTGTTAAATTATGAACTAAAATATGTGAGCATATTATCCTATCAAGTTTAACACACCCCATGCTCAAAATCACGATTTTCATCATTTTAGTCAAATGTACATTGTTTTGGTTCTACGAATTATGAATTTCCTTACAAGGTTACAATGAAGTTACTGTATTTGAATTATTATTCAGTGCTGGAGGGTTATGAACACGCGATACCTTTGTATTTATACATGTTTCCATTTTCAAGTAACAAGTCAGCCAAATCCTAATTCTTTATCATCATATTTAGATTATTATATCCATGATGAGCACTTAATAGTTGTGATGTCCAGTTAACTTTAATTAGTCCCAGTGTCAGTTGAGTTGGAGAAGGATTTAGCATCGAGTAAACCTAGGGATAAAGTCTCACCCACCAGTAGAGGATTGAGACCTTTAGTAGCAGACCCTAAGTTCCAGAACTACACAGCCAGTGTAGGTTATGAGATGTCACCTGCCAGTAGATGTCTGACACACTCTTAGGGGACACCCACCAATAAAGGAATGGCACCTTAGTACTTTAGGACACCAGTTTAGTGGATCCACACAACCAATGTTAGTATCTGTGGAAAGGTACTGATACCCTTCCAACTGGAGTTACAGGTTGGACCTCGATTAGCTTATATTGGAGCATGTCGGTTATATTATAGCTCCCATAGTTTTAGTTCAGTTCAGTATTCTAATTGTATTAGTTACGATTTGCATGACCAAGTATTGAGTTTACAGGCTATTTAGTCAGTCAATTTTATAGTTTTTTTAGTACATGATGTACTTGGTCTTGCATTCCTTTTACATGTTCATACTTTCAACTTTCTTGCTCAGTATTCATACATGATCCTCAGTACGGTCTTACTTCAACTTTAACTTGAGATTTCCATATGGTACTCATGTTTCTATCGCTTTCCAGCTTACGTAAATGCTTTCAGTTCATGACATCAAAATTTTAATTAGTCTTACAATATTTGTGTACATCTATGTTTTAAATGCATGTTTCAACAAATAACTTATGTCCTCAATTTTGAAGCATACGTTAAGTATTTTCATGATTTAGTGCATGTCCCATATACTTAGTATATTCCAAATTACTGACCATATTTATGCGTTTATGGCTATATTCCTTCATAATATAGGTACCAAATATAGTTCACACACCAGGGTCAGACAATTCTCAACATTCATCCAATAGGTGATGAGTTCTCTTCTTTTGGGGTTTCTAGTCCGTTGCAGTGCATGTATTATATTTTAATTATCCTTATGTATTGATTTGTGGTAGTTGGAGGCATGCAAGTTACCTATAGTCAGTATAGTAGAGGCTTCATAGATAGTCAGTCAGAGTCATTATATGTAATTCAAGTTTCTTTTACAAATTTATCGTGTTGTAAACTTTTACATTATTATATTTATTAAGATTTTCTCATGATTATGCTTTCACTCAGCAAATTTAGCTTGTATATATATATATATATATATATATATATATATATATATATATATTTTAAATCAGTTGCTCAAGTATTATTCCAGTACATGGGTTAGCTTGGGATCACTTGTAGTTCATAGCACTGTGTTACAACCAAGGGGTAGCCTCAGGTCGTGACAAACTTGGTATCAGAGCATAAGGTTTATGTATCCTAGGTTGTCTATAAATTCGTGCCTAGTAGAGTCATGTGGAATGGTATAGAGATATTTGTACTTTTATTCGAGAGGCTATAAGGTATTTAAGAAATATTTCCCTTCTTTCATATCTCAGATCATGCTATAGAGATATTCTTTAAGAAACTTATATAGATTTTCATTTTCCTTATTGATGCCAACTTTTCCTTATTTTTGAGGTAATAGAAACAATCAAACTTAAATTCCTATTGATAGAGTTTTCTCAGACAATCTCCACAGACAGTTATGAGATTGCACGCGAGCTTAAAAGGATCCTATCAGTGCCCTTAAAATTCCAAACTTTGAAAGTATTCATTATTATTTATGAAAATTGTGCATTGAGCTAAAGTCAGATGTGCCCTCAACTCCTTCTCAAAATCCTATGACAGCATATGATCTATAATTAGAAGCATGAACCTAGAAGTTTAGCAGCAGTAAAATGAGGATAGTATTTATCTTGATTTGGTAAAGTATGTGTCCATGGAGCAAGAAAAGTGTTGTGTAGTTTGTTTAATAGCTCTTTGAGAGAGATTTCTCAGTTAAGGGAGACATAGGGTATGATAATGCTTTAGTAGGGATAGAGATTAGGCAGTGACCAAAATGATAGAGAAGCTTGTTAAGGTTAAGTATGTTCATAACTTTTTGTGTAGATTAATGTTTCATAATTCCTATCCAGTAGTAGGAGGCAGGTATTAGTGCATGAGAAGCTGCATAGGTATCCATGTTAAGTGTTAGAATCAAAGTTTAAATTTTGGATAATTGAGCTAATAGAAAGAAGAGTTTGAAATTCTAGATGGTGTGAACTCAGGGTATGGTGATACTCCTGAAGATTCTAAGTTAGCAAGTTTTTAAGTTATTATATGATGACTATTGGGGCTATAAAAATTTAAGAGTTCTATATCTGAAGGAAGTATTAGCAGTGCGTTTTACACTTTCAAGTATAGTCTTTCAGGGTGAGTTTATTATTTATATGTATTGTTATATCTTGAACTCTAGAGTAAAGTTGTTGCAGTTGATTTTAGATTTTATTAAAGGGGTGTACTAACTTAGAATGGTGGCTTAAAGCTAACGGGAAGATGCTAGAATAAGGAACCCAAGTCTAGCCCTCAGATTCTAGTAGTGTGTCTGTGTGTTGTAGAACAACACTACAGAGGAAGATATCCGACCCATTATTATCTTGGTACAAATTTTTGTACTTCTTTCATCATGACATCTACTCAAGCCTTACAAGTCAACTCCACGATCGTAGCTCATATTCATGCACTTTCCATTGAATCATGTACACTCCCAGTTCCTAGTATGATGAGTTCCAGTTCACTCAAAAGTACAAATCATATTCTATGAATTTATGAACTCCAAACTCGGTCATGTAGCTCAAGACTCATGGACTCATGCTTTACAGTATGCTCATTTCCTATAACTCATGGTGCGCCTTTAATGACCAGCAAAATTCAGATTATGTCATGTATGTCCTCATTTTAGATCTCTTTAATAAATTTATGCCATTTATACTCTATTCCTTAGGCCTCAGTTAAGTGTCAAAGTTATGCATTATTCTTTCATGGTTCAGGTTCTCATGTTCTAACCTTTTAGTGACCTCTCCCTATGTAAATATAGTGGTGATGAAAATTGATGAATAATGGTTTAGATGGGAGAGAGTAAACGTTTGTCATTAGGAAAAGATTATTGTATGCTTGTTTTATCTAAGTCTATATGTTTTAAGGAAGATTGAGGCAAAGATTATGGTATATATCATGGCTAATAATGGGAGATATCATGTAATCGACATGCCCCAATATGATATGATCGGTATCCAAACTTAAACCCTAGTTGGAAGGGTGTTGGTACCTTGACAGGGGTACCAACACATACCTGATGATGTGGATCTAACAAAGCTGATATCCCAAAAGACTAGGGTGTCACCCTCGAATGGAAGGTGCCCCTAAGAGAGTGTCAACCCTCAATGGGAAGGGAGACCTCTCAATACCTATGCTGGATACGTCGTTCTGGAACTCAAGGACTGCTACTAAAGGTATCACCCTCTATTGGAAGGAAAGCCTTCGTCCCTAAATTTGCTCGGTGCTAAATTGCACTCCCAACTAACTTAACACTAGTCATGAATGTGATATTCTGAATATGGTGATGAAAGCACGATCTGACTGACTTATTGCTTAAAATCAGAAACATCCATAAGAATATAGGTATTGTGTGTTCATAATCTTCCATCACTAATAATACTTTAAATACAATAACATCATTTAAAACACTATACAGAAATTCATGATTCAGAGACCTAAAACATATAATATATCACCAAGTTGATGAAATCCATGATTATAAGAGTGGTAATATGTTAAACTTATGAGGACAATATGGTCACATGGTTTAATTCATAAATTGATAGATTAACATGGTTTCAATTGAACATGATAAGGGCGACTAAATTATAAAATGTTTAAGAATATAATTCACATGGGAAACACATTATCAGGACCGATATTCAAAACTATTAAGAGAAAATTTAGTAATTTCATACTTAACATTGAAATTTCATAAGAAGAGGGAAAAAGGTTTTATGCTTGAAAACTAGGGATTTTTGGGACTTAATGGGTGAAAGCAACCCATTTATGAATACTTCACATACCTGTGTTTGCTTGATTTATGGAGAAAACTTGGAATTGAGACCTTCAATGGTTTAATTCTTAAAAGGAACCCTTATTTTTGTTCTTGAGAGTGGAAGAGGGATGAATAAAGTTAACTAACTGAGGAAGAGGTAAATTACATTTCTTTGGGGCATTTGTTCATGAATTGGGTGTTTAAAGAAGAGAAAAAAGGACCAAAATACCCCTCACCCCTTTAATAAAAGCTGTAGGATTTACATTGCAGCATGGCACAAAGGTTATCATAGAGGCTAGACTTCATGACGCACTATGTATTGTGGAGACTAACCTCTATGACATGCTACATATCACAGAGTGCTAGTCTCTGTGTCACGTTAAAATCGTGGATGCATACTTCTAGTATGGTCCAAAAGCACCCAAAACCTCTTTCAAAAATTTCAAAACTCTCCAGGATAGCCCTTTTAACATTTCTTAACATATTTTAACTAATAAACGTTTGAAACATGGAAAGGCCAAAACTAAAATGCTCTAAATCTTGGGGTGTTAAAATAGATATGTCACTTGTACTTAGTATGAAATAATGACTTTGGGACTTCTAAATATGTGACGACTAGTTGTAAACTCATCAAGAATTTTGTGGGGAATTACAACTGTATGCTTATGTCATACTATACATATATTTGTATCATGGATGGCGTAGGGTACAAGGATTCCCCGTCCTACTATGATATCTCTGATTCATGTGGCTAACATGCACTGAGGTCTGACCAGAGGGTGACAACTAGACCCATATAGCCTGTGGGTTGTTTTATAAAGGTTAAGCTACACAACCCAGGTTAATGCTTTATGTTCATGATAAGCATTGTTCCCTACCTCAACATGTGATATATATATATATGCATAAGATAGTGTACACTGATTCTGAAAGGTTTTGAACTATTGATCATGGCATTATTTTACACCTTATCCTTGAGTTATATGTTAGAGATCAACCCGCTAACCGTTTATGGATGGGGTATCCCCACACGATGAAGGGTCCAAATGTACTTCTACTTTTCCTATGCAATAATAGGATTTCTAAATTATTGACAGTTAACTTAAAGTGGTGAGCCTCCTTCTCCTGAAAGGCCATTGCTTCTTCTTTTATCTATCATCATAAACTTTTCTTCGAACTTATTTTTTGCTATCGTCGAGGGCATGTACCAACTTAGATTGTTTGGTTTAGATTAGAGGCTATGTGGATTACTATGGATTGGTATTGTGATTCCTTAGTTCATCCTTGCAATTGATTATTCTATCTTGCTATATATTTAGAATTCATCCGCTACTAGGTGTGTTGTGTTTTATTTGACTAGGCAATGGGGGTGGTCTTTGATCCTCCATGGACTTTAGATACCTATTAAGGTCGTTCCTTGGTTTGATTCATGACTATACATTCCTCCAGGAAACCTTGATGCTGACTTTAGGATTAAATCATTGCTTTCTAAGTTGGTAAAGGGCTTAGATCCAAGAGAGTTTCCTTAAGGAGATTAAGGTTGATATTTTAAGATTTAGCCAAAAATTATAATCACACGTTGCCGCAATTAAGCAACTTGATAAGTAATTTGATAAGATGTCGGCTACATTGGATTTGTTTCAATCAAGTACTCTTTCGAGCAATACAATTTGGAATATGAAGACTCGCACTCACTATCTTACCATCACCACTTGGAGTGGTAAGGCTACTATTGTTCCACCTATTCCTATAGTTGATGAGTTTAGGGATAATAATATTAATGTTAATGATTCACCTGAACCTAAAACTAGGAAATTGGTGACTAATGGAGAGACTTCACAAAAACCAACAAGTGTAGTGAAATACGCTTAAAATGATAAAAGTAAGGTAAAGGAGGTCAAACCAATGGTGAAGTGTATTCCACGACCTCCTTCACCTTTTCCCCAAAGGTTAAAACTGAAGGCCGAAGAAGGGAAATATAAGAAGTTTTTTACCATGTTGAAAGAGTTCAGTGTGAATATCCCTCTTCTTAAAACTCTAGGTCAGATGCCTCACTATGTGAAATTTATAAAGCATTTGGTTATAAAGAAGAGAACTATTATTTATGAGGATGTTGGTGTCTTGCATTATTGTAGTGCGATTAAATCTCAATCTCTTTTGCAAAAGAAAGGTTATACTGGAGTTTTGGCTATTATTTTCAATAATGGGTCTTCAATATTTGCCAAATCTTTGCATAACTAAGTGTCAGAACTAACTTGATATCACTAGCAGTGTTAAAATAATTGGGCTTGAGACACCCCAAACTCCTGATGATGCAGTTATTGATGGAAGATTATATAACTAAGAAGCCCTATATCATTTGATATTTTGGTCAAAGTGGATAACTTCATCTTCCTACTCAATTTTGTTGTCTTAGATTGTGAGGTTGATTTTGAGATGTACATAATTTTTGTGAGACCGATTTTAACCGCAGATAGATCATTAATGGATATGAAAGAGGTGAGACTAAGCTAAGGCTGAATAATGATCAAGTCATGTTCAATGCTCGTAGAACTATGAAGCAGCTAACTGATATGAGGGTGATTTCAATAATAAATAGTCTAGATGACCATGGAGGCCAACCCTATGTTTACCTTGATGTTAGACCCAAAAATTTCTATGATTTTATCTTGGTATCTCCTTCTTATTTTATGGTAATTTTTGAGTTGAATTATGATAAGAAATGATAATAGTATCATTAATAAGTGTTTTGAAACTTTTGGAATGTGTTTAGGGGCATTGTAGGACCCCAAAACAAGAAAGGTCTATGTTGTATCTTGTTTTGATGATGAGAAGATAACTATAAGGGACCAGGTCCCTAGATGTTTAAGTCTATAGTATAGTTGGTATGCATCTATACAGTTTTGTCCTCTTGTGTAACAAACTACGTAGGTGATAGTTACTATTTAGGACACTTGGCCCAATTGAATTTCAACCCTAATCATCACTCAACTATAAAAGGAAAGGATGTTTCTCTATTAAGTGGTTTTTGAAAATTCAAAAAGAGTGAAAAAAGAAAAAGTGAAAAACTCAATTTTGGCTCAAGTTCTTAGTCTCTGTGTGCTGATAGTGAAAACGTTCTTGAGTTAGATATTAGTTAGTAATTGAATTACTCATACTATAAGAGTAATACTTTTTATTTTGAGAGTGCTTTGGTAGAGTTGCCTAAGCTTGATACTGATAATCAGTGTTGAGAGAGTTTTGGCAGAGTTATCAAGATAGGCTTATAGTAGAGTTATTACAAGTAGGAGAAACCTAGAGTTATACTCAAGTAGAGTCTATAATCAAAAGGTTGATTATAGTGGATTTTGGAGAGCTTGTGAGGGAAAGGCATACTTTTTCCTTCCTGGAGTAAGGGGGTTTGCATGTTAAATCAGTGTGCACTTTTACTTTCAACAAAGTTTTACCTTTCTGGTTCATTTACTATGTTTTTGCTTATGACTAACTTTGAGGGACCTGGTCCCTCACATTATGGTGCAACCCCCACAGTTTCAACAATAGGTATCAGAGCAGGTTCACTCTAAAAGGTTCACTCCTAGAGTGTTCTAGTTATCATAGCTGCTTTACTCAATTTGGAAAAGGGAGAAAAGGTTCCCTTATACAAGAAAGTGACAACAATTGGGAGAGTTACTCCAAAATCCTAGAAAAGCAAAGCAAATGCTATCATTGAACAAGGGGTGTAAAGGAAGGAAGCAAAAAGACAGAGATCATTTACATTAAAGAATTTAGTGTCTGAATTAAGTGAGAACGACACTAATATTGCTCTTCTAGCAACAAGGACTATTAGAGCAATGAAGAAAGGTGATCATCTTAGTAAAGAGGATGGAAAAATTGAAGTTTGTCATAAAGGTGGTAGTTCTAAAGATATCATTAGGGACTTTCCAATATGCAAGATGGATCATCAAAAATTGCTTAAAACTGGAAAAGAAAAAGATAAAAAGAAAGATCTGAATCATGAAAAGTTAAGTAAAAAGAATGCAACTAGCTATATAGTGAAAAAGCCGTTGGCTGCATGGGAAGACTCCTCCAGTAAATCTAAGAAATAAATAGAGTATAGACATGCTTTCATGCTGAAAATGGATGATAATAAATCACCTCTGGTTCCTTGTTTTCCTTTATGGAAACTATTGAACATAAAGAAGAAAATGGTATAGAAAAAGGAAATTGCTTCCAAAACTGGTTTATGGACAATTGTTGTTCAAGACATATGACTGGAAGGATTAATTATTTTCTCTCCCTCAAGACACTTCAAGGGGGTGATGTGTCTTTTGAAAATAGTAAAAGGGGTATATCTAAGGTGTTGGAAGGATTGGAAAATCACCTCATAATGTAATAGAAGATGTGTATTATGTAGATGGCCTTAAGTACAGTCTTCTAAGTTTATCTCAAATCCATGACAAAGGAAATGAGGTTAAATTCTCATCTGATGGATGTACTATATCAAGCATAAAATCTAAAAGAATTATTCTCAAAGCCAAGAGGATCAAAAATATGTATGTAGCTGATTTGGAGTCTGTGGCTAATGGGAAATTAACTTGGTTAAGTGTACAAAGTAAAGATGCTAACTTATGGTACAGAAGGCTGGGACATATAAGTTCCTCCTTGCAGAACAAGTTGATTTCAAAGGACCAGATCTGTGGCTTGCCAAAGATAAAGTTTCTGGAAAATAAAGTTAGTGATGCCTGTGTTAAAGGTAAACAGACCAGGTCTTCCTTCAAATTGAAGAAGCAGGTGAGCACTTCCATACCCCTTGAGATGCTGCATATGGATTTATGTGAACCCATTAAAGTCCAAAGTAGAGGAGGAAAGAAATATGTATTGTTTACTGTAGATGATTACTTCATGTTCACCTGGACAATGTTTATAAGAACCAATCATGAAACATATGAGGTTCTAGTAGCTTTTTCCAAGAAAATTCAAATAAAGCTAAATTACAAAATTATTGAATTTAGATCTGAACATGGAACTGAATTTGAGAACTTTTAAGTTGCAAAATTTTGTGCAGATCATGGAATAATTCACAAATTCTCTACTTCTAGAACTCCACAACAAAGTGGAGTTGTTGGAAGGAAGAACAGAACACTCATAGAGATAGCTAGAACCATGTTGATTGATAGTGATCTTCCAAAGAGTTTCTGGGCTGAAGCAATAAACACTATTGTTATGTGAATAATAGGTGCTTGATTAGATCACTTCTGAATAAGACTCCATTTTAGTAGATATTCAATAGGAAACCTAAGTTAGACTACTTCAGACCATTTGGGCGCAAGTGCTTTGTGCTGAACAATGGCAAGAAAGAATTGGGAAATTTGATTCCAAAAGTGATGAAGCAGTGTTTATAGGCTATTCCTCAACAAGAAACACTTATAGAGTTTTTAATTAAAAAACTTCGTGTATTAAAGAAAGTGTTCATGTGATCTTTGATGAGTCAAGAAATCAAATGAACTCAGGATGGTGAATCTCATTCCTATTCAAAGGGATGATATTGCTAAAGATGATGATGAAGGGATAGATAATTCAGATGAAAATGATAAAAGTGATGGTGATCCAGGATCTCAGTCTCAGATCCCAGCTCCAGTTAAAGAACAACCAAAAGAAACTAGTCATAAACCATAGGACTTGGTCCTAGTGGAATCAATCTTAGAAAGCAAAATTGGAGGCATAAATCCTCTCACCCCCTTGAGAATCTGACTACACCTTTGGAAATAGGAGTCCAAACAAGAGCTCAAGCCAGAAATGTTATGGCATTTTCAACCTTTTTATCCCAAATTAAGCGTAAGAATGTAAAAGTAGATTTGAAAGATATTGATTGGATCAATACAATACAGGAAGAACTACAGCAATTTGAAACAATTAAAGTCTGGCATCTGGACCCCAGGCCTATTGACAAAACAATTATTGGGACCAAATGGGTGTATAGAAATAAGCAAGATAAGAATAGAACTATTAACAGAAATAAAGGAAGACTCGTTGTTCAAGGTTATAACTAGGAAAAAGCGATTGACTATGATGAGAATTTTGCACCTATAGCAAGAATAGAGGCAATCTGAATTCTTGTTGCATTTGTTGCATATATGGGATTCAAACTATTTCAAATGGATGTCAAAAATGCCTTTATAGATAGAAACCTAAAGGAAGAAGTTTATGTCAAACAACCACTAGGTTTTGAAGATATATAATTTTCTCATTATGTGCTTAAATTAGACAAAGCTCTTTATGGTTTGAAGCAAGAACGAAGGGCCTGTTATGAAAGACTCTCAAAATTTCTCATGGAAAATGTCTTTAAAAGAGGAAAAATAGATAATACTCTATTCTTAAATAAAAAAGCTAGCATCTTACTGATTGTTTAGATATATGTTGATGACATAATCTTCAAAGCTACTTATGAATCCCTAGGTGAAGAGTTTGTATATGTTGATGACATAATCTTTGAAGCTACTTCTAAATCCCTACATGAAGAGTTTGCAAAGCTACTAGGGAGTGAATTTGAAATGAGTATGATAGGTGAATTTGATTCTTCCTAGGCTACAAATTAAACAAACATCTTAAGGGACAATGATTTTTAAAGAGAAGTACATCAAGGAGCTACTAAAGAAATATAACATGGGAGATGCCAAGCCAATTAATACTCCAATTGGAACCAACTCAATAATGGATAGTAATGAACTAGGTCCTTCAGTAAATGAAATAATATATAGAGGGATTATTGGATCCTTACTATACCTCACTACAAGTAGGACAAACATTGTATTTAGTGTACAAATATGTGCCCGATTTCAAGCCTTCCCAAAAAAGTCTCATTTGAAAGATGCAAAAAGAATTCTTAGGTATCTAAAGGGAAAAAGGAACCTGGTCCTATATTATCCATTGGGAGAAATTTTTGACTTGGTGGGATATGCTGATGCTAACTTTGTTGGATATTTGGTATATATAAAAATAACTTCAGGAATGACACATTATCTTGGCACATCCTTAATTTCCTAGGGATCTAAGAAGTAAAACTCAGTTGCTCTATCTACTTATGAAGCTGAATATGTGGTTGCAGCTTTTTGTGTGCTCAATTTCTATGGATCAAGTAGCAATTAAAAGATTTTAAAATTTTAACAAACACTATCCCTCTAATGTGTGACAACACAAGTTTCTAAACATGGCCAAAAATCCTGTGCAGCATAAGAGGACTAAGCATATTGACATAAGACATCACTTCCTGAGAGACAATGTTGGGAAAGGGACTATCTGTATAAAGTTTTACAGGATTGAGAATTTGATAACAGATATCTTTACTAAGGTACTTCATAAGGAAAAGTTTGTGAAGAACAAGTTGAAGCTAGGTCTGATTAAAATGACCTGACCTACCATATAAACCAGTATTTCTCAACAAAAATTGGCTATGATCAGGAGACAGGTATCCTTGGAAAATGACGTGACCCGAACTAGGGCCTAGTTATATTGGGTGCCTCAAGTCTAATTGGAATCAGAGAACATCCTTAATACCTAATCATAACTGCCCAACACCCTATGTCAGATGAATTCCAAACATATAACAAGATAAAACAATATAGAAATTGAAGACAATAATAAAATCCATAATCATATCCATCCAAACGTCCAACAAAACATCTAACCAGTGTTAGTCCCAATACCAATGCCAATACCAAGGCTGACACTAATACCGACATCGTCTATGTTCGTAGTAGTCACATAAAGCCTCTAACCAAAAACAAAGAATAACCAGTTGGGACATGCCCCCGACCATAGCCAACAAAAGTCTAACAAATAAACAAAAGTATGAAAAGATGTCAGTAGCATGAAAGGGAGTGTTCCAGAGTATGGAAGCTCACAACTTCAGTCTAACACAATTGTTGTCCCCGAATCTAATAACTGGGCATGAGTAGTTAGGGGTGGGCATGGTATAGTACTGTACGGTATTTTAAACTTTGGTTTTCCATATCTAAAAGAACAATACCATTACCATATCAAATTAGTTCGGTATGGTTAGATATTTTTAAATTCGGTTTCAGTATTTTACGGTATGGTAATTCGGTAACTATACTTTATTTGATTTCTAATTACATATATTCATATAAAAAGCTATAACTTTAAGTTTTAAAAATTTCTCAATCATGTTAGGCTAACAACTATGTTTGCTAATTAATTACACAAAAATAATATTTCAATCACGATTGAATAGTTTGAGATGCAAACTCTGAACAATAGTACCTAAACTTAAGCATAGTACTCCTAAATAATAAGCTTCTCGAAGAATTTATTTTAGAATAAAAGCTACTTTTATGTTCAATTGGCTAATGGATGATATATAAATATATTTAATAATCTTAAATATAGTATATATGGGTTTTATATGTTATTGAAATCTTCGGTACGGTATAGGTATTTTGGTATTAATTGCATAAATACCAAATACCGTACCAAATACCAAAAATAATTTAAAATTCCTAACAAATATCATACCAAATACCATAAAATCCATACCGCAGTATAAAAGATTTCGATTTCGGTCTAGTATTCAGTATATACCATACCATGCCCATCCCTAGGAGTAGTAGTATGGTTGGTTCCTGCATTGTGTGGGAATGCAACGCCTGAAGACCGTTAGCGAGTTAACGCTAGCATGTACTCA